>NC_057800.1:35681267-35695658 GCF_018294505.1 Triticum aestivum | reverse complement strand
GGGGGCTCACTGGGGGCGGCATCGGCGACGGCGAGGTCGGGGCCTGGCTGAGGCAGAGGCAGCACGCGCGGGGTAGGGCAGGGGCCAGCGCGGGGAGGCGACGGTGAGGTCGGGGAGGCTGTCAGCGACGGCGACAAGGAGCGGGCAGCGACGGGGGCAGCGACAGCGACGAGGAGCGGGTAGCATCGGGGCGCGGGGGAGTTGGCGATGGCGACGAGGCGTGGGCGGCGGATGGCGTTGGCATGGGATCGGGGGCGGGCACGGGCGCGGGCGACGGCGACGACGTCGGGCAGCCTAGCAGCATCGGGGAGGGGAACTGCGATGAAACTTAAAATTTTCACAAGTCTTGCTTAGATACACGAAGCATTGGTCCTGGTTCGTGGCACCGATCGGGATCAATGCCCCCCTTTAGTCCCAGTTCGTGCCACCAGCCGGGACCAAAGGTCTCTTTTCAGCAGCCCAAAGGGCGGGAAGCAGAGGGGGGGCATTGGTCCCAGTTGGTGCCACGAGCCGGTACCAATGCACACCTTTAGTCCCGGTTGGTGCCACTAACCGGGACCAAAAGCCTTGTACTGGCGCCGTGCTGTGAGAAGTTTAGTCCCACCTCGCTAGTTGAGGAGCTTCGGCACCTGTTTATAAGGTGCGCTGCACCTGAGCTGTCGAGCTCCTCTCTAAAGCAGGCTTACGAGCCTAACCTCCTTGTACATGCATGTGGGCCTATTGGGCCTTCCACGGGCCTGAATCATGGCCCACCTGGTTGGTTGGGTTTCTAGTCGTATTTAGGGCATGGTGGCCTAGTAGGCGGCATTTTTTCCAGTTTTTTTGTTTTGTTTTTTGCATTATTTATTTTATTTTATTGCTTTATTTTTTTAATTCTATTTTCTTTTAGGTCACAAAAATTATAAACTTTCTGTTCGTGCCATTAGTTTCTATTTTTTAATTCTATTTGTTTTTTGCATTATTTTTTAATTCTATTTGATTTTTGAGTGATTTTTTCCTACTATTTAATATTACTGTGTTATTTTAGTTTGCTATTAAAGTTTCTAACAAAAAATTTCTTTATGAAAATTCTTTTTGCTTTTAATGTTTTGAATAGAAAATTCTTATATAATTTTAGTTGCATAAATTTTATATAATTTTAGTTTCAAAAATACTAGAGGTTTATAAAAGATTTTTAGTTAATTCCTTTTGCTTTTAGTTGCATAAATTCTTAGAAAATTCTTTTTGCTTTTAATGTTTTGAACAGAAACAGAAACTTTCAACCTTTTTTGAACTTATTTGAACTCCAGACTTTTTCTGTGTTCAAAATGGACCATTCAACCAGGACCTCATCAATTATTAACCATTTCTGACTTCATTTGTTATTTTTCATGCATTTACTGATTTGGTTGAGCTAAATGACTCTGAAATTGAAAAGCATTTCAAATGAACTCTGAAAAGGTTGAAAGTTGGCATGGCATCATCATTTCACCCACATAGCATGTGCAAAAAAGTAGAGAGGGTTACGGCAAAAACTAGATGCACTTCATGTACAAAACGGACAATCTCTTTCGAAGTATCAGGATTTCATACGGAAACTCGTCTGTTACATGGATATTCTAGATCAAAGGCATCATCATAATAGTTGTGGAGAGAAAAGTGTTCACTTTTTCTTCGCTTGTGTCCTTTGCTTATTGCGCCGTAACCATGGATAATCTTCATCGTTTATCAGGGTGCTTGGGTCAGCCTTGACTTTGAATGTCTTGCCCACCACTCCCACGATGTCTCTTCTTCCTGAAAGAACTATGTGGCGCTTTGGCTCATCGTATGATGTGTTCGCTTCCTTATCTTTTCTTTGTCTCGGTTTGGTAGACATGTCATTCACATAGAAAACCTGCGCCACATCATTGGCTAGGACGAACGGTTCGTCAGTGTACCCAAGATTGTTCAGATCCACTCTTGTCATTCTATACTGTGGGTCTACCTGTACCCCGCCTCCTGACAGATTGACTCATTTGCACTTAAACAAAGGGACCTTAAAATCATGTCCGTAGTCAAGTTCCCATATGTCCACTATGTAACCATAATATGTGTCCTTTCCCCTATTGGTTGCTGCATCAAAGAGGACACCGCTGTTTTGGTTGGTGCTCTTTTGATCTTGGGCGATCGTGTAAAATCTATTCCCATTTATCTCGTATCCTTTGTAAGTCAATACAGTCAAAGATGGTCCCTTGGACAACGAGTACAACTCATCACAAACAGTGTTGTCACCTCTGAGACGTGTTTCCAACCAACTGCCGAAAGTCCTAATGTGTTCACATGTAATCCAGTCGTCAGACGGCTCCGGGTGTTTGGAGCGCAGACTGTTGTTGTGTTCATCGACATAAGGGGTCACCAATGTAGAGTTCTGTAGAACTGTGTAGTGTGCTTGAGACCAAGAATACACGTCCCTACATATTATTGAGTCCCCTCCAAGCGTGCCTTTTCTAGTCAGTCTCCCCTCATACCGCGATATAGGGAGACCTATCTTCTTAAGGCCAGGAATGAAGTCAACACAAAACCCAATGACATCCTCTGTTTGATGGCCCATTGAGATGCTTCCTTCTGGCATAGCGCGGTTACAGACATATTTCTTTAGGACACCCATGAACCTCTCAAAGGGGACATATTTTGTAGAAATACGGGTCCAATCATTCTTTGTTTGTCCTGAAAGGTTACTGAGAGCGGGTCAATCGTTGATGGTTACAAACAGCAACACGTGCAGGTTAAATTCCTCCTGTTTGTGCTCATCCCACACACGTACACCATTTCCATTCCACGGCTGTAAAAGTTCTTCAACTAATGGCCTTAGGTACACATCAATGTCGTTGCGGGTTGCTTAGGACCTTGGATGAGAACTGGCATCATAATGAACTTCCGCTTCATGCACATCCAAGGAGGAAGGTTATACATACATAGAGTCATGGGCCAGGTGCTATGATTGCTGCTCTGCTCCCCGAAAGGATTAATGCCATCCGCACTTAAACCAAACCATACGTTCCTTGGGTCACCTGCAAACTCAGCCCACTACTTTCTCTCAATTTTTCTCCACTACGACCCGTCGGTGGGTGCTCTCAACTTCCCCTCTTTCTTACGTTCCTCTCTGTGCCATCGCATCAACTTGGCATGCTCCTCGTTCTGAACACACATTTCAACCGTGGTATTATAGGAGCACACCATATCACCTTCGCAGGAACCCTCTTCCTGGGGGGCTCGCCGTCAACATCACCAGGGTCATCTCGTCTGATCTTATACCGCAATGCATCGCATACCGGGCATGCATTCAAATCCTTGTATGCACCAGGTAGAGGATGCAGTCATTAGGGCATGCATGTATCTTCAGCACCTCCAATTCTAGAGGGCATACGACCTTCTTTGCTACATACGTACTGTCGGGCAATTCGTTATCGATTGGAAGCTTCTTCTTCAATATTTTCAGTAGCTTCTCAAATCCTTTATCAAACACAGCATTCTCTACCTTCCACTGCAGCAATTCTAGTACGGTACCGAGCTTTGTGTTGCATCTTCGCAATTGGGGTACAACCCTTTTTCGTGATCCTCTAACATACGATCGAACTTCAGCTTCTCCTTTTGACTTTCGCAATGTGTCCTTGCATCAACAATAACCCGGTGGAGATCATCATCATCGGGCACATCATCTGGTTCCTCTTGATCTTCAGCAGCTTCCCCTATTGCAGCATCACGGTCTTCAGGGGGCACATAGTTGTCATCGTCCTCTTCTTCTTTGTTGTCTTCCATCATAACCCCTATTTCTCCGTGCTTCGTCCAAACATTATAGTGTGGCATGAAACCCTTATAAAGCAGGTGGGTGTGAAGGATTTTCCGGTCAGAGTAAGACTTCGTATTCCCACATATAGGGCATGGACAACACATAAAACCATTCTGCTTGTTTGCCTCAGCCACTTCGAGAAAATTATGCAGGCCCTTAATGTACTCGGAGGTGTGTCTGTCACCGTACATCCATTGTTGGTTCATTTGCATGCATTATATATAATTATGTGTGACAAAAGTAAGAAAATTAGACAAGTATCTATCTAAAGTAAGAATTGTTTTTATTTCAGAAAGAAGATAAGAACAAGAGGCTCACCATGGTGGTGCCAGCGTCGAGATCAGCACGGGCGATCGACGGCGGTGAAGACGGGGACGGGACGTGACAGACCGCTAAACCTATGCAAATCTCGGGGAAAATGGAGCTTGGAGGTCGAGCTTCGAGAGGAGAAAACTTAACTAGCGTGGCTCGGGCATTTCATCGAACACCTCATGTGCATAGGAGGAGAGCTAGAGCACCCAAATGCCCTCCCCTCGCCGGCGAGAAAAAACAGAGCACTGTGGAATGCTCTGCTGCGGCGAGGGGGTATATATAGGCAACTCATTTGTCCCGGTTCGTGGATGGAACCAGGACTAAAGCTCCCCCTTTTGTCCCGGTTCGAGCCACGAACCGGGACCAATGTATGTGGGCCAGGAGCGAGGCCCATTGGTCCCGGTTCATGCCAGGAACCAGGACAAATGGGTCCAAACGAACCTGGACCAATGCCCAGGAGGCCACGGCCAGCCCCCTGGGCTCACGAACCGGGATGTATGCCCCCATGGGTCCTGGTTCATGACTGAACCAGGACTAATGGGCTGGCCAGGCCCCAACCAAAGCCCCGTTTTTTAATAGTGAAGAACACTAGCTAATAATCATCATAGTGATTGTGTAGATATCTAATCACCACCAACACTAGCTAATAATAATCATCATAGTCATTACCACCAACACTAGCTATTTAATCATCATAGTCATAGTGTAGCACATCATCATCTTCAAACTCATTCAAGCTAGCTAATCACTCCTGCTGCTCTCTATCAGGTAAAATAGCATAAAACATGTGTAGCACTCCTGCTTCATCATATTGGAGCATGCAGATGAACTTGTCTCCTATTTGTTGGTTGCGCTTCTGATTGCTGCCCCCTAGTACTTCTCTGTTGCGATCCTTCACAATTTTGCTCTATTCTTTGACTATTAAGACTTGCTCGCTTCAAGAAATGATGAATGCACTCATGTGCAATGCAGGATATCTTGGCCGTAAGCTAACCATTATCATGCGACCTTTATGCTCGATCCAACGAGGCAGAACACTCATCGGAAGTCCCTGTTGAAGAACATCGTAGTAACATACTTAGCAATGAAGTTTAGCTTAAAAATAATGTATGCAAAAGATGCACCAAGGACAAATAGTAAAAATCGAACCATCTTTCATAAATAGATGTGACCGTAGTTCAATACGCACACTAGTGGTCGCACGTTTGAGTACTAATATCTCAAAGTCCAGGAAAACAACCTATCTTGACAGTATCAAGATCCTCTAGCCATGAAACATAATGACCTATCTCCTCACAGTTTAGGTCAGCCACGTGACAGTTGTAGGTGATGTATACCAAGTGATGGACATGTTTGCTTGAATGGAAATAAGCTGTCAATACAAAGTAGTTGTCAACTATTTTTAAATAAACAATATAAATTACTTAATATGGTTGAGAAACTCACGTAATGGTAGAACTTGAGGCGTCTGCACATCGACCCAGATGTTGATATTACGTTCAATTTCATCTTCTGGACGAATATCAAAGGTGATAAGCATATTAGGCTCAAATGCATAAGCCTTGCATAATGCTCTCCAATTTTTGCATTAAAAATAGGAGTAGGTGTCTGCATTGTATAACTTTACGGCAAAAGTATAACCATGATCGGTCCTCAAGTGAACTCTCTTTGTCTCCATACTTTCCATAGTACTGAAACCAAGCTTATCCAAGACATACATTCTTGCATGGCAGGGGATACGCTAGTAGAATTGATTGGAGTTGGCCCCAAGGATGCTACTCGTAGTTGAAACTTGTAGAATGCTACCTAAATTTCACTGGGATATCAGATTCAAATTGGATGAAACTGTTTCTTGTTTGCTTAAGTAGTTGTAACTCTCAATATTGGTCGTCCTACTTGGTCTCCAGCCACACTACCATCCTCCTATTATACATAAGCTTGACAGTAGCGATTATGCCCATGTGTTGTGATGTTGTGAGGAAGAGGAAGGTGATCTGATTTTTATTTACTATCCTTGTAATATGATCCTGCTTTGCTTGAAAAACCAGTCCATGACAGATAGAAGCAATGACATGAGCTACTTCAGTGACCAGTTACACTTGCCTATACTTATCATTGTTTTGGTTTCTGAATATGCATCTGTGTGCCTGGCAAGACTCCTCTAGTACACATAGTACTATTTTACTAGCAAGTTTTTGGAATTGTATTTATCTATTTATTGTAGAAGCTTTTGATTTTTGAGCATGTGTTTCTCCCAGGGTTGTTGTTCTTGCTGCATATGGCCAGCCAATAGCATGATTTAGCTTGTATACGGAGTGCTTTAACTAAAATTTGGATATATTCGCAGTGACTTGGTATACTTGTGTTCAGTTCCCAAATATTAGGCGGTTGGTGCCTTGATGGACTAGTTATACGAAACTGTTTGTTATTTTTTCCGCGTCTCTCATGCTGATACTGTAGGAGTAAAATCCATGCCCTGTTAACAATGTATTACAAGAATTGTTTTCTTTTGTGTGTTTCCCTGAAATATTGTGCTTTAATAGAACTATTCCTGGATGTGGTCATGGCAGATAAATTTGTCATCGGTTTGTTGGTTGTCGAATCAGCAACTCGTAGTTGAATTGATTAGAGTTGGCCCCAAGGACGCTACTCGTAGTTGAAACTTGTAGAATGCTACCTAAATTTCACTGGGATACCAGATTCAAATTGGATGAAACTGTTTTTGCTGTTGCTTGCCACAAGTTTTGTTCGTAGTACTGTTTGGTAGTGACTGTCATACATGCATGTGTGTGGAACCAACTCTGGTCTGAGTGTTAATGAAGTAAAACAAAAGCGGAAGTTCTTTTCCAAGTCATGAACTCGGTGATTTAAACCCAGTTTCATGGCAATGGTCATTTGGACAAAATTTTATGTTTGGACTTGGGTGAATGTAACTAGACTTATACTCCCAGATTCTGTCATAGTTGATGGTTGATACGTCTCCGTCGTATCTACTTTTCCAAACACTTTTGCCCTTGTTTTGGACTCTAACTTGCATGATATGAATGGAACTAACCTGGACTGACGCTGTTTTCAGCAGAATTACCATGGTGTTATTTATGTGCAAAAACAAACGTTCTCGGAATGACCTGAAACTTCACAGAGCGATTGTTCAGAAAATATGAAAATTACCTGCAAAAGATGAAGGCCAGGGGGCCGACCACCTCTCCATGAGGGTGGGGGGCGCGCCTGCCCCCTAGGGCGCGCCCCCTACCTCGTGGGCCCCCTGTTGCCTCTCCGACTCCAACTCCAACTCCATATATTGTGTTTCGGGGATAAAAAATCAGAGAGAAGAAATCATCGCGTTTTATGATACGGGGCCACTGCCAAGCCATAAAACCTCTCGGGAGGGCTGATCTGGAGTCCGTTCGGGGCTCCGGAGAGGGGAATCTGTCGCCATCGTCATCATCAACCGTCCTCCATCACCAATTTCATGTTGCTCACCGCTGTGCGTGAGTAATTCCATCGTAGACTTGCTGGACGATGATGGGTTGGATGCGATCTATCATGTAATCGAGTTAATTTTGTTAGGGTCTGATCCCTAGTATCCACTATGTTCTAATATTGATGTTGCTATGACTTTGCTATGCTTAATGCTTATAACTAGGGCCCGAGTTCCATGATTTCATATCTAAACCTATTATGTTTTCATCAATATATGAGTGTTCTTGATCCTATCTTGCAAGTATATAGTCACCTATTATGTGTTATGATCCGTTAACCCCGAAGTGACAATAATTGAGATACTTACCGGTGATGACCGTAGTTTGAGGAGTTCATGTATTCACTATGTGTTAATGCTTTGTTCCGGTTCTCTATTAAAAGGAGGCCTTAATATCCCTTAGTTTCCGTAAGGACCCCGCTGCCACGGGAGGGTAGGACAAAATATGTCATGCAAGCTCTTTTCCATAAGCACGTATGACTATGTTCGGAATACATGCCTACATTATATCAATGAACTGGAGCTAGTTCTGTGTCACCCTAGGTTATGGCTGTTACATGATGAACCGGATCCGGCATAATTCTCCATCACCGATCCATTGCCTACGAGCTTTCCATATATTGTTCTCTGCTTATTTACTTTTCCGTTGCTATTGCTATCATCACTACAAAATACCAAAAACATTACTTTTACTACTGTTACCTTTTGCTACCGTTATCACTACTATGATATTACTTTGCTACTAAACACTTTGCTGCAGATATTAAGTTTCCAGGTGTGGTTGAATTGACAACTCAGCTGCTAATACTTGAGAATATTCTTTGGCCCCCCTTGTGTCAAATCAATAAATTTGGGTTGAATACTCTACCCTCGAAAACTGTTGCGATCCCCTATACTTGTGGGTTATCAAGACTATTTTATGGCGCCGTTGCCGGGGAGCATAGCTATTCTTTGAGTCACTTGGGATATATATCTGCTTATCATTATGAAGAACTTGAGATATACAAAAACCGAGATCTATCCCTCAACTATGAGGAGAGGTAAGGAACTGCCATCTAGCTCTGCACTTGATTCACCTTCTGTTTTGAGTAAGCTTGCGACACCCACACATGCTTCTGCTATTCGTTCTGATATGTCGCATGTTATTGATGATGCCACTTCTGCTATGCATGATACTTATGATGAAACTACTTCTATGCCTCATACTACTGTGCCACTTAGTGATTTTCTTGATGAACAACTTGCTAGAGCTAGAGAAATTAAAAATATTGAATCTGATGATACTGATGAAAGTGATGATGAAGAATCACTTGTTATTCCTAAGGGTTATGTTTTTGATCAAGAAGCTTCTTTAGCTATTTTAGTTTGCAAAAATAGAAATGAACTCAAAAGGTTATTAGCTGAATGGAGTAAGCAATCTCTAAATGCTAGAATGAAACCTGACCCTGCTTTTGCTAGTTCACCTATCTTTGTTACTGATAAGGATTATGAATTCTCTGTTGATCCTGATATAATTACTTTGGTTGAATCTGATCCTTTTCATGGCTATGAATCTGAAACTGTTGTGGCACATCTTACTAAATTGAATGATATAGCCACCCTGTTCACTAAAGATGAGAGAACTCATTACTTTTATATCGTTAAAATATTTCCGTTCTCATTAAAAGGTGATGCTAATATATGGTTTAATTCTCTTGATCCTGGTTGTGTGCGTAGTCCCCAGGATATGATTTATTACTTTTCTGCTAAATATTTCCCTGCTCATAAGAAACAAGCTTCTTTAAGGGATATATATAATTGAAGAAGAGAGTCTCCCACAAGCACGGGGGAGGCTTCTCCAATTACTTAATGCTTTGCCTGATCATCCTCTTAAAAAAATAAAATACTTGATATCTTTTATAATGGACTAACTGATGCCTCCAGAGATTACCTGGATAGTTGTGTTGGTTATGTTTTCAGGGAAAGAACACCGGATGAAGCTGAAATTCTATTGAATAATATGTTAACAAATGAAAATAATTGGATACCTCCGGAGCCAATTCCTGAGCCTATTCCTAAACCAACTCCGAAGAAGAGGGGTATTCTATTTCTCAATCCTGAAGATATGCAAGAGGCAAAGAAATCTATGAAAGAAAAAGGTATTAAAGCTGAAGATGTTAAGAATTTACCTCCTATTGAAGAAATACATGGTCTTAATTTACCGCCTGTTGAAGAAACACATAATCCAAATCCTTCTCCTATTGAAGAAATTCATGGTCTTGATAACCCGACACAGGTAGTAAAGGTAAATTCTCTATATTGATATGATAAAGCTGTAATCCCATTTACTAAATTTCCTAGCCCATGCTTAGATGAATTTGACAAATTTATGGCTAAGCAAGAAGATTTTAATGCTTATTTTGGTAGACAATTGAAATACAATTCAAATATGCTTGAACACTTGGGTCATTATATGGCTAATGTTAAAGGTGAACTTAAACTTATTAGTAAACATGTTCTATGGTTACTACTCAAGTAGAACAAGTACTTAAACCTCAAAATGATTTGCTAAATGAATTGAATAGTAAAGATAATGATTATGTTGTTAGAGTGGCTACTAGAACTGGTAGAATGACTCTGAAACCTTTGTATCCTGAAGGCCACCCTAAGAGAATTGAGCAAGATTCTCAGATAAATAATATAGATGCACCTAGTTCGTCTAAAAAGAAGAAAAAGAAAAATGATAGGACATTGCATGCTTCTAGTGAACCTGTTATTGAACCACCTGAGAATCCAAATGATATTTCTATTTCTGATGTTGAAACTCAATCTGGTAATGAACCTGAAACTAATGATAATTCTAATAATAATGTTCATGATGATGCCCAACATAGTAATGATAATGGCATAGAAATTGAACCTGCTGTTGATCTTGGTAACCCACAACCAAAGAACCAATGTTATGATAAGAAAGACTTTGTTGCTAGGAAACATGGTAAAGAAAGAGAGCCTTGGGTTCAAAAACCCATGCCTTTTCCTCCCAAACCATCCAAGAAAAAAGATGATGAGGATTTTGAGCGCTTTGTTGAAATGATTAGACCTATCTTTTTGCGTATGCGATTTAACTAATATGCTCAGAACCAATCCTTATGCTAAGTACATGAAAGATATAATTACAAATAAAAGAAAGATACCGGAAGCTGAAATTTCCACCATGCTTGCTAATTATACTTTTAAGGGTGGAATACCAAAGAAACTTGGAGATCCTAGAGTACCCACTATACCATGCTCTATTAAAAGAAACTATGTTAAAACTGCTTTATGTGATCTTGGAGCCAGTGTTAGTGTTATGCCTCTCTCTTTATATCGTAGACTTGATTTGAATAAGTTGACACCTACTGAAATATCTTTGCAAATGGCTAATAAATCAACTGTTATACCTGTCGGTATTTGTGAGGATGTGCCTGTTGTAGTTGCAAATGTTACTATTTTAACGGACTTTCTTATTCTTGATATTCCCGAGGACTATAGTATGTCTATTATTCTTGGAAGACCCTTTTTGAATACTGTAGGGGCTGTTATTGATTGCACTAAAGGCAATGTCACTTTTCATGTTAATGGTAATGAGCATATGGTACACTTTCCAAGGAAACAACCTCAAGTTCATAGTATCAACTCTATTGGAAAAATTCCATCGATTATATTAGGAGGTTTTGAATTTCCTCTTCCTACTGTCAAGAAGAAATATGATATTCTGTGCATATTCCCGTTGAGGTAATATAGTGTTATTCTAAATTTCTCCGGTTCCATGTTATTCGGAATGAGTTCGTTAACAAGACTTGATCAACCTTGTTACTAGATTCTTTTGATGATCATGAGATGGATGAAACTAGAAGGCACAACCTTCTGTACCCCACTTTTACTTTCTGTTATTTATATTAAATAAAACAAAAATAGCATTTTTCTGTCTGTTATCTGATTATCCGTGTAATATAAAAATACCCCGAAAATAAAAGTTCTCCAAATGCCCTGAAATTTAAATATGATTTTTCCAGAATATTTGAGAATATTTGGCACTAAGAACACATCGGGGGGTAACCACCTTCCCACGAGGGTGGAGGGCGCGCCCTACCCCCCTGGGCGCGCCCCCCGCCTCGTGGGCCCATGGTGGCCCTCCTCCTCATATTCCTGCACCCACACACTCCTTCTTCCTCCCCCAAACACGAATATCCAGCTCAAACCCGAGTCCAAGCTTGTTTTGCTGCCATTTTCGATCTCCTTGCTCAAAGCACCTCTCACAAAACTGCTTGGGGAGATTGTTCCTTGGTATGTGACTCCTCCATTGGTCCAATTAGTTTTTGTTCTAGTGCTTTATTCATTGCAAATTTTTGCTTCTTAGGTGACCCTATTCTTGAGCTTGCATGTCAAATTTATATGGTCAAAAGTAGTTTTGATGCATGATATAGGCCCTAGGCACTTGTAGGAGTAGTTGCTATCAGTTTTATTGAGTTTGGTCTACTTTTATTTTGAAGTTACTAAAAAATTTCAGAACTTTTTAGAGGAAGAAATATGCTTCGGAAAATGTTCCAAGGTGGTTCTTCAAGGAAGCAAGGACCCGGGCTTGCAATGCGTGATGCTGATGACGAGCCACCAAGAGACGCTCCAGTGCGTCCTTGTGAATGGCCTTCTGAGAACTTTATGGATTGAGCGGGAATTAAGGAAGAATTCAACGCATATTTGCGTAACGCTGATCTTGTGAGCTTCGAGGAAGAGAAGTGCAGCCAGTATCACAACCTCACCAGTAACTTTGTGAGGAGGTTTGAATTTTCAACTTCACGCAATTCTCCAACTGTCCTGTTTGATCTTTATGATAATTCTTACACTATGGACTTAGAGGATTTTACCACTGCATACAAACTTCCACAATGGGGTAGTATAAGGGATCCTCCCAAATCAGAATTTAGAGATTTTCTTGCTAGTATAACTGTGGGAGAATCTAGAGATATAACACAAGCCACCGTAGGGAGCATTCACTTTCCTGCTATACATTATTTTGCTCTCTTCATAGGTAGATGCATTAATGGTAAAAAGATGAGGCATGTCACATGTGTGTCCCTGACCTCAACATTCTTAGGACTGCTGCGTTAGGAGAAAATCTTATAATTTGGGAGCCATTGTTGCACGTAGGTTGCATCTTAATAGATTTAATGGAGATTTCTTTGGTGGAATTTATGCAACTCACATAGCTAATTTTCTTGGTGTAGCCATACGTGAAGATGATATTGAATTACCTCCTGCTTATCTAGATTTTAATGCTATGGTTCACCACCAATTTGTCGAGAGGAACGAATCACCTCTTCAGTATCGACTAATCTTTGACGAATGCCGTGATGTCTGTATTACTCTCCCTGCTCCTGCCTTCTTTGATTATCAGGCAAGAGGAAGATATACTATTACCAAAGAGGAGGGAGATGAGTATGAGAGGAGAGCGGAGGCCGCTCGTCGCCACGCTACAGCTCAGCAGGCGATAGCCGCTGCATCGCAGTACGGCCCCAACTACTATTATGTATATCCGCCAGGCCAGCCATGGCCATAGACCAACTTAGGCCAAAAGCCTAAGCTTGGGGGAGTATGTATTTCCCACCGACATTACATTTATGCTCACACACTCATTGCTAGATGTCGGTGCTCATACTTTTTCATTGTATCATCCATGCTAGTTTATTTTCCTTTTTATGCTTTCTTCTTGTGTGTTCAATAAACCTTAAGAAAAACCAAAAAAATAGTTGTAGCTTTTAATCAGTTTAATTTCCATGCTTGTAGCAGTAATTAAATAGAAAAACCCAAAAAGATTTCATGTTCTTCTTTTGCTTGTTGGGAGCTTTCCCGTGTAAATTGTTTTATTTCTTTTCTTTGGGGGTCGATAGGAGAAGACCATAATTAAATTGTTGAAGTGGCTCTTATATGCATTATTGTTTATCTGACAAAAAAGCCCATATTGCCTTGTCTTCTCCTGTTTATTGAATGCCTGCAGATTCCAGCTTAGTCCAATGCACGTGCACTATTATTATTATTCACATCGTTCGATCGTGCAAGTGAAAGGCAATTATGATGATATATGATGGACTAGCTGAGATGAGAAAAGCTGGTATGAACTCGACCAATTTTGTTTTTGTAAATATGATTAGTTCATCATTTCTGATTCAGCCTATTATGAATAAACATGTTTGCAATGACAATTAGAGATCATAGTTTCTTGTGCCATGCTTGATTAGCTACACTACAAAAAAAAGACACATCCGTGACATTTTGGGCCGAACGAAATTTTTTTCTGTCATACATATGACACTTCTATGACGATAATTGTGACAAAACCCGGTATCATCATAGATGTGGTGGGCTCCTACTTCTATGACAAAAAATTATGACAGAAAATGGGCTTTTCGTCCTGGGCAGGCCGGAGACGCAGCTGCATGACATTCTTTGGGCCGTCCATGACGAAAAAAACCATGGTAGAAGCAAGGGCGAGGAAAATTTTGGGGAGTTCCCGGTTACGGTGGGAGGTCGGGGGCCGAGCGATGCGCGCTTCTGTCGTACACGTATGCGCGTGTGTGTGAGGCGTTGGCTCTAACTGAACCTGAGCGAGGTGTTGGGCTCTAACTGAACCCGAGCGATTGCACTGCAGGCTACGCGTTACTGAACCCGAGCGATCGATCGATGGCTGTTAACTGAACCCGATCGAGCGATTCCTTCGCTACTGCTGCTAACTAAAGCCGATCGATGTTGCCTCTGGATGAACAGTGAGCGTTGC
>NC_057800.1:35678261-35681012 GCF_018294505.1 Triticum aestivum | reverse complement strand
GACCCCATGGTGTTGCCTCTGGATGAACAGGACCCCGATCGATCGAGCTGGTGGGGGCTGGATGAACAGGACCCCATGGAGGGCTGGATGAACAGGACCACCCCATGGAGGGCAGGATGAACAGTAGACGGTGGAGGGCAGGATGAACAGTATCCCGTGGAGGGGTGGTTGAACAGGAGCCCGTGGAGAGGGCTGGTTGAACAGTAGCCAGTGGAGTAGCGCGCGGTGGAGGCTGGATGAACAGGAGCCCGTGGATGAACAGTCGCAGGTGGAGGCTGGAGGAAGTCGATGGTGGATGAACAGTAACTCGTGAAGGCTGGAGGGGGTCGACGGTGGAGATGAACATTATCCCGTGGAGTCCCGTTTTGCGGTACGCCACACCCCTCCCGATGAACATGACCCCCGTTTCGACCGTAGCGCTCCAACACAAGTCTGTTTCCTCCGTTTTGCGGTACGCCACACCCCTCCCGATGAACAGGACCCCCATTTCGACCGTAGGAGGTCCGTTTCCTCCTTTTTGTGGTACGCCAGACCCCCCGATCAACAGGACCCCGTTCTGAATGTAGGAGGTCCGTTTCCTCTGTTGTGCGGTACGCCAGGCCTCGTTTCCATCGCCTGTTCCGTCCAAG
This sequence comes from Triticum aestivum, assembly GCF_018294505.1. Classification (NCBI taxonomy): domain Eukaryota; kingdom Viridiplantae; phylum Streptophyta; class Magnoliopsida; order Poales; family Poaceae; genus Triticum; species Triticum aestivum. The sequence continues at coordinate 35,680,383 of NC_057800.1, read as the reverse complement.
ACCTCCCGATGAACACGATCACGCATTTCGTTCCGACCCAGCCGGTTGGCTCCCACACGTTTCTGTTGCCTCCCGATGAACACGACGCATTCCCTTGCCTCCCCATGAACACGACGCATTCCGTTGCCTCCCCATGAACACGACGACGACACTGTTTCTCCGTTCCGACCCAGCCATGTACACGAGCCCTGCCGTACGTATGCGCGAGTAGGCATTCGAGACCCCGCCCGTATGTACACATACGTGGTCGTATTTTCTTTCTTGCACCCTGGCCGATGTACGTACGTGTACATGCTACGTGCGCGCCTCTACTATGACACGTGGGCGCCTCTACATCGACTAGTATGTACGTACACGTTCGCGACCAGAATGACAACGCTACGTACGCTTCGACCAGGTGGGTCCCGACTGTCAGGCACTTCCTTGCCTGCGAAGATGTAGCTGGTGGGTCCTAGCAGTCAGGGGGCAAATCGTTTTTTTTTGCCCGGACGCACTTCCTTGCGTGCGAAGATGTAGCTGGTGGGTCCCAGCAGTCAGGGGGAAACGTTTTTTTCACGAAATATAGTGGCCCGTCTGGTGGGTCCCAGCTGTCTGGTGGAGGAATCATTATTTTCCGCGTAATAAGGAGGCACTTCCTTGCTGCGGCCGTGGACCCAGCTATCAGCCTCTCCACGTACAGTCCACGTCCGATGGAAGTCGTTCCTTGACCACGTTGACCACGCCACACCGAGAGCACCAGGGCGGTGGATGACGGCGAGGCCTAGGAAGGGGACGACACGGAGGTAGGGAAGACTTGGCAGTTGTTTCCCACGGGGAGGGGAGTACGACTGTACGAGGGTTTATTGGTTCGTCTGCCATCGCCAGAGAATAACAGCAGGTGTGGGTGAGTAGAGGGATGGCTAGGCCAGTGATGGGAGTACGGTCGGGCGGTGAGGCCTGCGCGGCAGCACAGCCGGCCACGAGGAGGAGGGAGCAGGCAGTCCCGCCGGCGCTTGTTTGAGCGGCTGGAGCAGGAAGAGCAGAGATTGAAGAAGCACGACGGCCGTTGGATGCACATCCAACAGTCAGTGCTTGTGTGTCAACCTTTTTTTAGGAAAGCCTCAAATTTGTGGAAAACAGCATACAGCCCATCTGCCATTATTTCTAATAATTTACAGCCCATTTGGTAATTCTTAAGGTTTTTTTGGAGCCCATATTCTTTTTGTTAGCATTACAGCCCATGTTGTGGCAACGGTTAAAAAATTATACGAAATTTTGCATATTTTGGTGCGGTCCGAACTGTTTTTAATCCAGAAATTTCGACTCACATTTAAACTGATTTTAAAAATAAATGTATATCAATATAAAATCCAACAAATTCTCCACGCATAAAATTAATGTAATTTAAAATCTTGAAAAGAAAAAAAAAGATATTTGAAACTAATTGTCGGTTTGATGTGTTTTAAAAATGTACAACCCATTTCTCATTACCGATGTGCCATTTTCTCGGCCAGCCGAATGAAAGCTCTCCTCGTCTTGAAAGATTTGCAGCCCTACAGGCCTGACAAAGCGACTTACTTGGCAAATCACAAAAAAACTGGGCTGTGGCCGTGGACCCAGGTGTCAGCCTCTCCACGTACAGTACTCTTCCGATGGAAGTCGTTCCTTGACCACGTTGACCATGCCGCGCGGAGAGCGCCATGGCGGTGGACAACGGCGAGGCCTAGGAAGGGGACAACGCGGTAGTGGAAGCCCACGCAGAGAGGACTACGAGGGTTCACTAGTTCGGCTGCGGTGTGACGCTGCCGTCGCCGCAGGGCCTGGCCAGCGGTGGGAATAGTAGGGGGTGGTGAGGCCTCTGCGGCAGCACAGCCGACCACGGGAGGCAGGAGCATGCGGCACGACCGGCGCTGCTTTGGGCGGCTGGAGCAAGAAGACCAGAGGTTGAAGAAGCACTACGGCCGTTGGATGGACATTGTACGGTCACTGGAGCTAGAATCGTTCATATTGACTAAGTTGACAAAGCCCTTCGTCCGCGTCAACTTAGTAGGCCCACAAGTCACCCTCCCAGCAAGGTGGGTCCCAGCTAGCCGGGGGAGTATTCAATTTTTTGTGCGTAATAAGGAGGCACTTCCGATGTGTA
>NC_057800.1:35658118-35677967 GCF_018294505.1 Triticum aestivum | reverse complement strand
CAGTCAGGGGGAAACGATTTTTTTTCACAAAATACTAGTGGCCCGTCCGGTGGGTCCCCGCTGTCAGGTGGAGGAATAATTATTTTGCACGTAATAAGGAGGAACTTCCTTGCTGCGGCCGTGGACCCAGCTATCAGCCTCTCCACGTATAGTCCATGTCCGATGGAAGCCGTTCCTTGACCACGTTGACCACGCCGCACTGAGAGCACCAGGGCGGTGGACGACGGCGAGGCCTAGGAAGGGGACGACGCGGAGCCAGGGAAGACACGGTAGTGGATGCCCACGCGTAGAGGAGTACGAGGGTTCACTGGTTCGATGCGGTGTGAGGCTGCCGTCGCCGCAGAATAACAGGGGGTGTGGGTGAGTAGAGGGATGGCTTGGCCATCGGTGGGAGTAGTAGGGGGCGGTGAGGCCTCCGCCGCATCACAGCCGGCCACGGGAGGCAGGAGCACGAGGCATGGTCGGCGCTGGTTTGGGCGGCTGGAGCAAGAAGACCAGAGGTTAAAGAAGCACTACGGCTGTTGGATGGACATCGTACGGTCACTGGAGCTAGAATCGTGCATATTGGCTAAGTTGACAAAGCCCTCCGTCCCCGTCAACTTAGTAGGCCCACAAGTCAGCCTGCCACTAAGGTGCGTCCCAGCTAGCAGGGGGTATTCATTTTTTTGTGCGTAATAAGGAGGCACTTCCGGTGGGTCCGAGCTGACAGCAGGGGGAACGTTTTTTTTGCGAAATATGATGGCCCGTTGGGTGGGTCCCAGCTGTCAGGGGCAAACGTTTTTTTCATGATATACTGGTGGGAGTCCGGTGGGTCCCTGCTGTGAGGTGGAGGAATAATTATTTTCCGCGTAATAAGGAGGCAATTCCTTGCGGCTGCCGTGGACCCAGTTGTCAGCCTCTCCACGTACAGTATTCTTCCGATGGAATTCGGTCGTTGACCACATTGACCACGCCGCACCGACAGCACCACAGCGGTGGACGACGGTGAGGCCTAGGAAGGGGACGACGCGGAGCCGGGGAAGACGCGGCAGTGGATGCCCATGCGGAGAGGAGTACGAGGGTTCACTGGTTCGGCTGCGTTGTCGTCGCCGCAGAATAACAGGGGGTGTGGGTGAGTGGAATGGAGGGATGACCTGTCCAGCGGTGGGAGTAGTATGGGGGCGGTGAGGCCTCCGCGGCAGCACAGCCGGCCACGGGAGGCAGGAGCAGGCAGCACGACTGGTGCTGCTTTGGGCGGCTGGAGCAAGAAAACCAGAGGTTGAAGAAGCACTACGGCCGTTGGATGGACATCGTACGGTCAGTCGAGCTAGAATCGTGCATATTGACTAAGTTGACAAAGCCCTTCGTCCCCGTCAACTTAGTAGGCCCACTATACTGGGTCGCAGCTAGCAGGGGGAGTATTCATTTTTTGTGTGTCTGTAATAAGGAGGCACTTCCTTGCGTGCGAAGATATAGCTGGTGGGTCCAAGCTGTCAGCGGCGGTAACATTTTTTTCGCGAAATACAGAGGTCGTTTCGGTGGTTCCCAGATGTCAACTGGAGGAAATCATTATTTTGCACGTAATAAGGAGGCATTTCCTTGCGTGCGGCCGTGGACCCAGCTGTCAGCCTCTCCACGTACAGTCCACTTCAGATGCATGTTGGTCGCTGACCACGCCACGCCGAGAGCACTAGGGCGGTGGACGACGGCGAGGCCTAGGAAGGGAATGACACGGAGGCAGGGAAGACTCGGCCATTGTTTTTATTTCCCACGCGGAGGGGAGTACGACTGTACGAGGGTTTACTAGTTCGTCTGCCGTCGCCGGAGAATAAGAGCAGGTGTGGGTGAGTAGAGGGATGGCTAGGCCAGCGATGGGAGTATGGTGGGGCGGTGAGGCCTGCGTGGCAGCACAGCCGTCCGCGGGGTGGAGGGAGCAGGTAGTCCCGCCGGCGCTTGTTTGAGCGGCTGGAGCAGGAAGAGCAGAGATTGAAGAAGCATGACGGCCGTTGGATGGACATCCAACAGTATACATGCCATCTGTGGAAAGCCTCATGTCACAGCCCCAGTTCAGCCCTTGCCTGACTCTGCTTGCTCATCATGCCATCATGTTTAAACTTTGAAAGAAACTTGAAATGGGGATTGCCTAAACCCTAGCATTAAAGGAATTCACTAGGTTCAACCAAAATATTTTCAGTAAATCCAAATGGCTTTCAAAAATGTTCATCATCTATGGAAAATGCTGTAATCAGTAACCAGAGGTGATGCACATTTTTCCATGACCTATTTGGGCTGTGAATTAAATCATACTCTATTTGCATTTGGACATTTAAATGCTATAAAATATTTTAAATGTCCAGATATTCATGAACTGAAATGTTTGCTGTTGGAAATAATCCAAACAGTGGCCACAAGCAGTCTCATGATTTTTGAAAATGCTCTGGCATTTTTAATAAATCCAAAACAATTACAGATAATAGAAAATAGAAAGAATTAGAAAGAGAGAGAGAGAAAAGCCAACCTGGCCACTTACCTGTGCGGCCCATGAGCCGGCTCAGCCCACCTAGCCGTTGCTAGTCGTCTCCCACCTCTGCCAGTAGGCAGAGGCAGAGACAACGCACGGCGCGCGCGAGCGCCACGCCACCAGGCTGCCTGCCTACGTCCGAGGACAGCGCGACACCACGAATCCCCCTCCTTGGCATTGTCCCAATCCCTCTAGCTCGCTCATTCTTCCCCCTGCTATCTCCCTCGTCGTTCCCGATCTCACCGAGCGCGTCCGTCGCCGCCGACAAGCACCACCGCGGCCACCGCCTTCCCCTCGACCCCTCGCCGTGCTTGCGAGCTCCGCCTCGACGTCCCCGACCTCTTCGACGACCCACGAGGCCCCGGACGCGCCGCAACGCCACCCCCGTTTCCCTCGTCGGCCACCGGAGATGCCTCTCGCCGCCCCGCTCGCTCCGGAGCTTCCCCAAGCACGCCGAGGCCACCTCCAAACTCGCGGTGAGCTCCTCTACCGATCCCCCCTAATCCCATGCCCACTAGCTCATCGTAGCCCTTGTTTCCGTCGAGACCGAGACCTCACCAGCGCCGGACTTGTCGCCGCCGTCATTTTGGTATGCCTCTATCCAAACCGAGCGCGTCACTGCACTCAGTGCACCCCCAGGAGCACGTTTCACCCACCGGCTCCTCCTCCCGTGCACCACAACGCCAAACCCGCAGGTGCCCGAACTCCGGCGGCCGCAACCGAGCTCGCCGCCGTTGACTCCGGCCACCCCAGGCCCAGCCACGGCCACCAACGGACACGCCGTTGCGCCAGCTATCCGTAGAGCCCAACGGCGCCTCGAACGGTGCCCTGTAGGTGAAACCCGCACCTGCACCGCCGCGTTTGGCCTCGCCGGCGGCTAAACGCCGGCGAGTTGACCCCGCTGACCCCGTTTGACCACGGGTGGGCCTAGTTTGACCCCTGGGTCAATGACAGGTAGGGCCAAGCCCTGCTGACTAATTAGGATTAGTATTAATTAATATTTTAGTTAAACTAATTACACTGACACGCGAGACCCACTGTCAGGGTTGACCTGGACCGTGCCCGTTGACCGCTGACATCACAGTGATGTCATGCTGACACAGTAACTCATTTTCTGGATTTATTCTTATATAGGAAATTCCAAAAAATGTTGCAAACTTCTAAAAATCATAGAAAATTAACTGTAACTCCAAATGAAACAAGTTATATATGAAATATGATCAGAAAAATCCAAAGAATCTGTTTATGGCATTTTCATGCATGTTTGAACAACTTAACCTCACTGTCTAGTCCAAAACATGATAATGCTCTATTTGAATTCATAGTTTGAATTTGAATTTGAACCTAGGGTTCAAACCAACTCCATTTAACATGTTGCTAGTTGCATTAGCTCAAACCACAGAATATTGACATGTCATGATCATGCATCATATTGTTGCATCGCAATGATTGTGTTCTTCCTTGTTTGCCGGTAAACGTCCCCTCTCAGTAGACGCTGCTCCGACGCTGTGATCGTTGACAATGATGAAGACTCAATGTTATCTTTAGAAGTGCCAGGCAAGCAAAACCCCCTTGTTCATTCCGATACAATCCCACTCTCTCACTCCTGCTCTCTTTTACTGCATTAGGACAACAACGATTCATCTGTTACTTGCTGCGGTAGCTGAACCCCTTTATCCTTTGCATGACATGTCATTGCCACAGTAAATAGATGAAACCCACTAGCATGAGTAGGAGTTGTTTGAGCCTGATGTGCCTACTCATTCATATTTGTTTGTCATGCCTGCTACTGCTTAGAGTTGAGTCGGGTCTGATTCATCAGGAATGAATCGGAGGTGTGTGAACATGTCCTACTGTGTGTGAGCTAAGTGTGTGAACACGTTTTTGGTAAAGGTAGCGGTGAGAGGCCATGTAGGAGTACATGGTGGGTTGTCTCATTGCAGCCGTCCTCAAGAACTGAGTTCTGTGTCTGTGATCCATGAACAGCTACTACCACTCATTGGGATCCTTAATTGACCCTCTCGGCTTCTTAATCACCCTAGTACTCTATCCAGGATTTGCAACTAGTTTCTGGTGTTTGTAGGTTATGTGTTGGCGGCCGTGCGTAGCGCTGACCCTAGGGGTGTGCTATGTTGCGGTAGATACACCGTGGCACGGTGTACCGGGCACCCGTTTGGTGTCTCGGGTACCCTGTTCACATCGTTCGGGGCCGTATGTGGAAACCTCGGCCGGACTCCCTGCGGATGGAACCTGGATAGGTGATAAACCTGGACTAGAGACTTAAGTGTTTAGGTAGGCCGTGGCCGACACCCTCGCCAGGCTTCCGCTTGAAGGTTGCCGAGATACATGACGTGTATATGGTGGTAAGTGGTGGGAGCGTGTGTGAAGAAGTACACCCCTGCAGGGTTATCATTATCTATTCGAATAGCCGGATTCCTTGGATATGGAAACTTGGACCCCTTGCATAGTTCATAGACAAGTGAAAGTGGATACTCTCAAACTCGCAAGATAAGCGTGAGTGGTATGGATGGCCTTCTCGTAGGGAGACGGAAGCGGATCCATAGTGGTGTATTGATATGGTGAATATGTGGACTCGTGTGCGCCACCTCAAAAGAGTTACTTGCAGTTGTAGTTCAGGATAGCCAGCGAGTCAAAGCTGGCTTGCTGCAGTTAAACTCCACTACCCCCTTTGTTGATACCGATGCATATGTAATTAGTTCTGATGTAAGTCTTGCTGGGTACATTTGTACTCACGTTTGCCTATTTTATGTTTTTGCAGAGAGACTTCAGTCTCGCTAGTAGTACCGCTTGGACTTTGACGTTTAGTGTCACAGCCCCAGATCAGCCCTTGTTTGTTTTTGCTTTAGCATCCATGCAACATGTTTAAATTTTATGAAATTTGAAATGGGGATGACCAAGCCCTAGCACCAAAGCATTGCAAATAGGTTCAACTTCAAAATATTTTCAAAGAACCCAAATTGGTTTGCAAAAATGTTCATGATTACTGGAAAAGGGTGAAAACCATATCCAGAGATGATGGATATTTTTCCAAGACATTTTTGGATTTTTGATTAAACCATATTGTATTTGAATTGGGGCATTTAAATACTGTTAATATTTTTAAATGCTCCAACAATTCTGGAAATAGTTGAGGGCCTCTGTAATAATTCAGTTAATGTCCACAATTATTCTCAGGATTTATAAAAAATGATTTAGTGTCTAAAACTAAATCAAAACAAACTACAGAAAATAGAAATAGAAAAGAGGAAATAAAAGAAAGGGAGAGAAGGCCACCTGGGCCACCTACCTGGCGCCCACTTACCTGGCCCAGCTCCCCCAACGGCCCAGCCCACCGCTGCCCCCCCTCCCCTGTCGTCTTCCTCCCTGCCAGCAGGACGGACACCATGGCGCCGCCGCGCGCGCCACCTCCACCCTGCTCGGCCACCTCCTGCTTCCTCCCCGGCCTCCCTAGCGACGCCCCGGACGACGCCACGCAGCCCCGACCGCTCTCTCACTCTCTCCCGAACTCTTCCCCTCTTCCGCTCCCTCTCCCTCTCGAGCCCGAGCGCAGCCGCAGCCGCGCCACCGTAACGCCGCGGCCACCGTCTCCCCCTCGACCCCTCGATGTGCCTGCGAGCTCCGTCTCGACGTCCCCGACCTCCTCGACAAGCCACGACGCCGCGGACGCGCTGCAACGCCGCCATCACCACCATCTTCATCGACACGGTCGGCGATCGCCGCCGTTCGATTCGCAGCACCAAAGACGCCCCCGAGCTCGCTGACCACCTCATCGTTCTCCCTGTGAGCTCCTGCTGCCTCCTCTTTGCTCGCTTCCCCTGTTCCCGTCCCCTAGCTCCATCTTCCACCACGGCCGAAGCTCGCCGCCGCCGTGCCTCGTCGCCGTCGTGGCCAGAGCCACTGTGGCTCGAAGCCGGGCACACCACCGTGCTCCACACCTCACCAGGAGCACATAGCACGCACCAACGCCTCCCCTAGCGCCCTGCATCGCCTAACCCGCCGTTGGCCGAACTCCGGCCGCCGCCTTGGAGCTCGCCGTCGTCAGCTCCGGCCTCCCCACGACCCAGCAACCGCACCGTTCGACGCGCGGGAGCAAGGGCTCTGCAACGAGCCCAAGCACGGCCTCGCCCTGCCCTGTAGCGTGTTTCCGACGGCCGCCACCGTCCCGGGCCTCGCCGGCGTCGAGACGCCGGCGGGATTGACCCTACTGACCAGGGGTTTGACCTCCCCTGGGTCCATGACAGGTGGACCCCGCAAACTAACCCCCCTGTCTAACCTGTGTCACTGACGTGTGGACCCCCCCACGTCCGGTTTGACCCGAGCCAGCCCAGTTGACTCTGCTGACGTCACAGTGACGTGGTGCTGACGCCATAATTCATTTCTGGATTTATATTATTCAGGAAATTCCAGAAAATTGTAAAAACTTCTAAAAATCATAGAAATTCAACCGTAACACCAAATGAGATAAATTATATATGAAAAATGACCAGAAAAATCCAATCTATCCATCTGTACTATTTTCATGCATGTTAGAACAACTTATAGGTGCTGTTTAGCACAAATCATATAAATGGCATCTGAATAATCACATATGGAGTTTGAATTTGAATCTTATATTCAAACCAACTTCATTTAATCTGTTGCTAGTTGCATTAGCTCAAAACACATTCATATTGCCATGTCATGAGCATGCATCATATTGTGCATTGCATTGATTGTATTTCTTCTTTGTTGCCGGTATCTGTTCCCTCCCGGTAGAGGATGTTCCGACGGTGTGATCGTTGACACTGATGAAGACTCAATGTTATCTTCAGAAGTGCCAGGCAAGCAAAACCCCCTTGTTCATTCCGATACAATCCCACTCTCTCGCTCCTGCTCTCTTTTACTGCATTAGGACAACAACGATTCATCTGTTACCTGCTGCGGTAGCTGAACCCCTTTATCCTTTGCATGACCTGTCATTGCCACAGTAAATAGATGAAACCCACTAGCATGAGTAGGAGTTGTTTGAGCCCTGTTGTGCCTACTCATTCATGCTTGTTTGTCATGCCTGCTACTGCTTAGAGTCGAGTCAGGTCTGATTCATCCGGGATGAATCAGAGGTGTGTGAACATGTCCTACGGTGTGTGAGCTAAGCGTGTGAACACGATTTGGTAAAGGTAGCGGTGAGAGGCCATGTAGGAGTACATGGTGGGTTGTCTCATTGCAGCCGTCCTCAGGAACTGAGTTCTGTGTTTGTGATCCATGATTCAGCTACTACCACGCATTGGGCCCGAAACCAATGGACCCTCTCGGCTTCTTGATCACCCTTGTCCTCTGTCCAGGAGTTGCAAGTAGTTTCTGGTGTTCGTAGTATGCTGGAGGCCGTGGGCAGCGCTGACCGGAGGGGTGGGCTGTGATGCGGTAGGCACGTGGCCGGGTATACCGGGCGCCCGTTTGGTGTCACGGAACCCTGTTCACATCGTTTGGGGCTGTGAGCGAAACTCCGGCCGGATCTCCTCATGGATGGAACCCGAATAGGCGATAAACCTGGACTAGAGACTCGAGTGTTTAGGTAGGCCGTGGCCGACACCCACGTTGGGCTTCCGCTTGAAGGTTGCCGAGTACATGTCGTGTAAACGGCGGTAAGTGGTGAGAGCGTGTGTGAAGAAGTACACCCCTGCAGGGTTATCATCATCTATTCGAATAGCCGTGTCCGCGGAAAAGGACTTCTGGGTTGCTTATATCAGTTCATAGACAAGTGAAAGTGGATACTCTAAAATACGCAAGATAAGCGTGAGTGCTATGGATGGCGTTCTCGTAGGGAGACTGGAGCGGATCCATAGTGGTGTATTGATATGGTGAATATGTGGACTCGTGTGCGCCACCTCAAAAGAGTTACTTGCAGTCATAGTTCAGGATAGCCACCGAGTCAAAGCTGGCTTGCTGCAGTTAAACCCCACCATCCCCTTTGTTGATAATGATGCATATGTAGATAGTTCTGATGTAAGTCTTGCTGGGTACATTTGTACTCACGTTTGCCTATTTATGTTTTTGCAGAGAGACTTCGGTCTCGCTAGTAGTTCCGCGTGGACTTCGACGTTTAGCTTGTTACCTCAGCTACGATCTTGTGCCTCGGCAGGATCTGGTAGATAGTCAGGCTTCTCAGCCTTTTTCATTTATAGATGTCTGTAATCAGACATGATAGCTTCCGCTTGTGCTTTTATTTGTATGCTATGAATGTTGGGTCATGAGACTCATGTTTGTAATATCTCGCTCCTCGGAGCCTATTGGATAAATACTTGAGTCGTAGAGTCATGTTGTGATGCCATGTTGTGTTTGCACATATCGAGCATATTGTGTGTATGTTATTGAAATGCTTGGTATGTGTGGGATCTGACTATCTAGTTGTTTATCTTTAGTAGCCTCTCTTACCGGGAAATGTCTCCTAGTGTTTCCACCGAGCCATGGTAGCTTGCTACTGCTCCGGAACACTTAGGCTGGCCGGCATGTGTCCTTCTTCGTTCCTGTGTCTGTCCCTTCGGGGAAATGTCACGCGATGAATACCGGAGTCCTGCTAGCCCAGTGCTACAGCCTGGATTCACTCGCTGATGACCGACACGTTCGATGCTGGGTCATGGATGCCTGTCCCTGTAAGTCTGTGCCACTTTGGGTTTACAACTAGCCATGTCAGCTCGGGCTCCTTATCATATGGATGCTAGCGACACTATCATATATGTGTGCCAAAAGGCGCAAACGGTCCAGGGCAAAGGTAAGGCGACACCCGTGGGAATACCGTGCGTGAGGCCGCAAAGTGATATGAGGTGTTACATGCTAGATCGATGTGGCATTGAGTCGGGGTCCTGACAACGTTGGTATCAGAGCTTGACTGCCTGTAGGATTACCAAGCCAAACTGGTCGAAGTTGAGTCTACAAATTCTTAGTTATATAAGGGAATTGATTGTGGGATGGAACGTAAGGTTTTTTTTTACTCCTTATACCTCATGCCCTTCTGATCTGAGTCATCTTATCTTTCCTACGGGGATTAAGAACTAAGCTATCTCTTCTTTCTATCAGGATCACGTGTTACTAATCCGTAGACTTATAGATTGTTGGACTTAAGCCTCGTTTCAGTTCCTAGTACTTCTGTATGTTAACTATTGATCTCGAGACCTTGATATTGTGCCTCTGAGTGGTTATGCCACCATTTTTGTGAATGTCTCAAATCTTTTCTGAGCATTTACAGCCGTTATGCTGTCCGAGTCATTCCAGGTTTCTAAATAGTCTGATGCATTTGCAAATCCTTTCCCTCTGGTTTCGATGTTCCTTTATGCCAGCTCAATCACACTAATTGTTGAGTTGAGGTATTCTACTGCCTCGACCTTTATGTTGGAGTTATTATTATGACCCTAGGTGTCTCAGGGGATCATCTAGTAGTCTAGCCATGTTTTGTGTTCCTAGTGTGATGATTCTGGCCGTCATTATCGAAAGCATTCCGCGATGCCATTTAGTTAGTAGGTATTCTATTCCTGGGTTCTTGAACCCGAGATCCACCCTACTTACTTCATGTTGATAGTAATTGCTAGCTCCCTTAGGTTATTAGTAACCTTTGCGATAGTCCTTGAAGTCCGTGGTATCTTCTTCTTCCAAATACCATGAACTACTTATGGCAGAAGTTCCTCGTTGAACTGAACGATCACAACCAGAGTGCTCTTGATGAGTTCTCCATTATATATTGTGGCTGTGCCAGTTCTACCTTTCTACATGGGTTATCCGGAAGAAATATGTTGAACTTCGTTCGACATGCTAAACCATGCATCCACAACTCAGGAAATCATATGTTCTTTTGAGTTGTCCCTCTGTAGTTGTATTTGACCCTTGTCCAGCAGTTGATAGTCAAGTTGATGTCGTGCATTCGTGTTCACCGATGCTCGTTATTCTTGTGGTCCGTCAAGCCGTTCTAGTTCGGAATGACTAGGAGAAACAAACTCCAGTACCTCTTCCATATCCAGGATTGAGTCAAAGAAGTTGTATGCCGCAGATCAAATGCCAATCCAGCTTTTGGTTCTGTTCTACCTTGGAGTATTACCCCCTTTATGTCAGAATTGTCATGAAAACTGCACCAACTCTCATGAATTTTGACGTAGTGATACTTCTCACCATCATTAGTCATTCCTCGGCCCTCGTGTTGATGCAACCGGAATACCGACAAATGAATTGTGATGTGTGAAATCAATACTCCCAGCAACCTCGTTGCTTGGTAGTTAAAGGATAATAATTTCATTCTTAGCGTGTTGGTTTTTGAATCATCCTTCTAAGACTGATCGTGCTACCTAGTCCTTATTTCGGTGCACCCTTCGATTGATGAGTTAGGATCTTGTCAAGTCCTCACTCATTTGATCATATCGTCTTGCCCTCAAAAGCGAGATTGTTCTCGAGCTTAGTAACATACCGGTGGTTCGTGATTTTCCAAATATCTTCTCGGAAGTATTACCAGGTTGTTCCCTGACTGTTATGTTGAGCTCGTGATCAAGTTGGTTTCTTGTGAACCACCTTCTCTCCAAGAATCGGTGTTAGATATCCCTGAGCTAGTTGATTAAGCTAGACAACAACTTGGAGAGTTGGAAGATAAAAGCTTGCCTGACTTAGTTCGTTCCAAAGGGATATTCTTGTGTAGTGTGTGTTGAAGAAAGGTGATATCTTCATCGATTGGTCCCTGTGATCAGTTGCTGGACCTATTGTCTTATCAATCCTTTGATTTGAGTGTGGGCTATCGTCAAATCAAATCAGTACCAACGATGCTTGTAATGTTGTCTTATTCGTGGTTGATCCCTCGAGCATACACCATTACATCTTTGGTCTGACCAATGCTATCACCGTCTTCACTTAACTATGGAATTCCTTTTAAAAGGAAACCTAGATGAATTGTTGTTGAGCCCATTGACAACATCCTTATCTCCTCCATGATTTTGTTGAACATTAAGCTAGTGTTGGAAACTTTTGAAAGCATTTGTTCATGCTAGCTCATGAAGCATATGTTTGGATGAAGGTAGTGACTTCCTTTAATTCATGTGCATCTGATGCAAGTTGCCGCCGTGGATTCGAGAAAGTCAATGTTGCTTTCTTTGGAATCATTCCAAATCAGTCATGCACACGTGCAAAGAATGCTGTGGTTTGAAGACTTGCAACCTTCAATCTATATGTATCCCTAGCACACCAAGCCACTGATTGATTTGTTCAAGGAGAAGGAGTTCCTTCATAAGAGCTAATCCGGACTTATGTAAGGACTTCGATACCTTCATTGATGGTTCCACCTCCTGAACTCGGTAGTGTTTTATTATAAGACTACTATGTGGTCATGCTTGTCTGGGACAGCGTGTTCACATGTGTGTAGCAGAACCAGCTCATGTTTTGGAGCTTACTATCGTAGTTCATTCCCCGAGAATCTCGCAACGTCATCTCGTCGATTTGTGTTGCAAACTTTCGTTTTTCTTCCTAGACTCGATGAGTCTGGAATATCCTGACACCAACCAGATCTGAATCTCAGGCAGATATGATGGTTTGGAACATTTTCCAAGAACTATAATATCGATCCCTTGGAAACCGGTAAAGTGGATGTCGTGGCCAACACACCCAGCCGGAAGACCTGTTATTATAATATCTTGATTGAGGAAGTTGGCCACCTCCCCATAAGGATTTCGTAGGATTTACCTCCCTAGTTGTTCCTTATGGATTCTTGGGCTCCCGAAGTCCGACCTTTACTTGATGTTCTAGATATCAAACCATATCTATGAATGGGTTACACTAGCACATCAAGAAGAACATTAGAAGCGGAGTGCTAAATGTCTCTCGGTCGATCATCCAGATTTTATTTCCTTGGCCTCGCTAAGATGAAATCTGAGAAGTGTTATCTTCCTTTGCATCTGCATCATCCATCATCATTCATCGTGGTAGCAAGTTGTGTTGCCAGGATCCTTGACACGGATATTGGTAAAACCTTGATGAATGTGGAAATGCTCAAGTTCTTGAGAGCACGCACAAGAGCTACGTGTTATCATCGGCACTAACTGGGTTTGCTCTCAGTTTCCTCGGCAATGCTATGACCTATTCAAACAGTGAATTCACTCTCTATTGTTGGGTTCTTCCCCAGTTACCAGAATTATTCCCAGCATTTGCATTCTGTTCCCAGCTTGCACCGCCATTGTGCCATTCTACCATGGGTCTCTTCCATTTCCGGTGATAAGCAAATTCATCCATTACGTTGTCTTCAACAAGGTAATCCACATCATCCAAGTCCGAGTATGCCATTCTACCGACCCCCTCCAAATGATCGCTTGTGATTGCCTTAGGCTGGTATAAAGAGTTTCAATGATCTTTGAATCAAAGGTAATTCTTTTTGCCACTTAAGGGGATATATCTACGAGTCACCTTCCCTAAGGTGCATCGTTATGGTATCATGGCAATTCAACTCCTCGCTACGTTGACAACCGATTACCACCTTAAGCGTGAAGTTGTTGTCTACCTAGTGAACCCTCGTCATCTGTCTCACTCCATTTCTTCAGATCTGTGCTTCGTCTCTCAGCTCAAGAGATGTTGCTATGTCTCATCCCGAGAGTTACTCCTGAGTTGTTTGACCTCCGAGAAGAACGATTCTTTTAGGGTCTTTCCTTTCCTCTCGTTGTCATGTTAGTTGGAGTTCTCAGAGCAAGACTTCGAGAAAATGATGGTGAACAAATCAACGTTCAATTGAAGTGCAACCTGGATCGTGAAGATTGTACTAGTTTGCGTTCCCCCTTCACCTTACCCTACGCTTGAATCTCGGGACGAGATTTTTGTTTAGTGGGGGTGAGCTGTCACAGCCCCAGATCAGCCCTTGTTTGTTTTTGCTTTAGCATCCATGCAACATGTTTAAATTTTATGAAATTTGAAATGGGGATGACCAAGCCCTAGCACCAAAGCATTGCAAATAGGTTCAACTTCAAAATATTTTCAAAGAACCCAAATTGGTTTGCAAAAATGTTCATGATTACTGGAAAAGGGTGAAAACCATATCCAGAGATGATGGATATTTTTCCAAGACATTTTTGGATTTTTGATTAAACCATATTGTATTTGAATTGGGGCATTTAAATACTGTTAATATTTTTAAATGCTCCAACAATTATGGAAATAGTTGAGGGCCGCTGTAATAATTCAGTTAATGTCCACAATTATTCTCAGGATTTATAAAAAATGATTTAGTGTCTAAAACTAAATCAAAACAAACTACAGAAAATAGAAATAGAAAAGAGGAAATAAAAGAAAGGGAGAGAAGGCCACCTGGGCCACCTACCTGGCGCCCACTTACCTGGCCCAGCTCCCCCAACGGCCCAGCCCACCGCCGCCCCCCCTCCCCTGTCGTCTTCCTCCCCGCTAGGAGGACGGACACCGCGGCGCCGCCGCGCGCGCCACCTCCACCCTGCTCGGCCACCTCCTGCTTCCCCTGGCCACCTCCTGCTTCCTCCCCGGCCTCCCTAGCGACGCCCCGAACGACGCCACGCAGCCCCGACCGCTCTCTCACTCTCTCCCGAACTCTGCCCCTCTTCCGCTCCCTCTCCCTCTCGAGCCCGAGCGCAGCCGCAGCCGCGCCACCGTAACGCCGCGGCCACCGTCTCCCCCTTGACCCCTCGCTGTGCCTGCGAGCTCCGTCTCGACGTCCCCGACCTCCTCGACAAGCCACGACGCCACGGACGCGCTGCAACGCTGCCATCACCACCATCTTCATCGACACGGCCGGCGATCGCCGCCGTTCGATTCGCAGCACCAAAGACGCCCCCGAGCTCGCTGACCACCTCATCGTTCTCCCTGTGAGCTCCTGCTGCCTCCTCTTTGCTCGCTTCCCCTGTTCCCGTCCCCTAGCTCCATCTTCCACCATGGCCGAAGCTCGCCGCCGCCGTGCCTCGTCGCCGTCGTGGTCAGAGCCACTGTGGCTCGAAGCCGGGCACACCACCGTGCTCCACACCTCACCAGGAGCACGTAGCACGCACCAACGCCTCCCCTAGCGCCCTGCATCGCCTAACCCGCCGTTGGCCGAACTCCGGCCGCCGCCTTGGAGCTCGCCGTCGTCAGCTCCGGCCTCCCCACGACCCAGCAACCGCACCGTTCGACGCGCGGGAGCAAGGGCTCTCCAACGAGCCCAAGCACGGCCACGCCCGTGCCCTGTAGCGTGTTTCCGACGGCCGCCACCGTCCCGGGCCTCGCCGGCGTCGAGACGCCGGCGGGATTGACCCTACTGACTAGGGGTTTGACCTCCCCTGGGTCCATGACAGGTGGACCCCGCCATCAGGTGATTAGCTTAATGCTAATCACCACCTAATCTAACCCCCTGACACTGACATGTGGGCCCTAGTGCCCCTAATCTTTAATTAAACTAAACTAACCCCCCTGTCTAACCTGTGTCACTGACGTGTGGACCCCCCCACGTCCGGTTTGACCCGAGCCAGCCCAGTTGACTCTGCTGACATCACAGTGACGTGGTGCTGACGCCATAATTCATTTCTGGATTTATATTATTCAGGAAATTCCAGAAAATTGTAAAAACTTCTAAAAATCATAGAAATTCAACCGTAACTCCAAATGAGATAAATTATATATGAAAAATGACCAGAAAAATCCAATCTATCCATCTGTACTATTTTCATGCATGTTAGAACAACTTATAGGTGCTGTTTAGCACAAATCATATAAATGGCATCTGAATAATCACATATGGAGTTTGAATTTGAATCTTATATTCAAACCAACTTCATTTAATCTGTTGCTAGTTGCATTAGCTCAAAACACATTCATATTGCCATGTCATGAGCATGCATCATATTGTGCATTGCATTGATTGTATTTCTTCTTTGTTGCCGGTATCTGTTCCCTCCCGGTAGAGGATGTTCCGACGGTGTGATCGTTGACACTGATGAAGACTCAATGTTATCTTCAGAAGTGCCAGGCAAGCAAAACCCCCTTGTTCATTCCGATACAATCCCACTCTCTCGCTCTTGCTCTCTTTTACTGCATTAGGACAACAACGATTCATCTGTTACCTGCTGCGGTAGCTGAACCCCTTTATCCTTTGCATGACCTGTCATTGCCACAGTAAATAGATGAAACCCACTAGCATGAGTAGGAGTTGTTTGAGCCCTGTTGTGCCTACTCATTCATGCTTGTTTGTCATGCCTGCTACTGCTTAGAGTCGAGTCAGGTCTGATTCATCCGGGATGAATCAGAGGTGTGTGAACATGTCCTACGGTGTGTGAGCTAAGCGTGTGAACACGATTTGGTAAAGGTAGCGGTGAGAGGCCATGTAGGAGTACATGGTGGGTTGTCTCATTGCAGCCGTCCTCAGGAACTGAGTTCTGTGTTTGTGATCCATGATTCAGCTACTACCACGCATTGGGCCCGAAACCAATGGACCATCTCGGCTTCTTGATCACCCTTGTCCTCTGTCCAGGAGTTGCAAGTAGTTTCTGGTGTTTGTAGTATGCTGGAGGCCGTGGGCAGCGCTGACCGGAGGGGTGGGCTGTGATGCGGTAGGCACGTGACCGGGTATACCGGGCGCCCGTTTGGTGTCACGGAACCCTGTTCACATCGTTTGGGGCTGTGAGCGAAACTCTGGCCGGATCTCCTCATGGATGGAACCCGAATAGGCGATAAACCTGGACTAGAGACTCGAGTGTTTAGGTAGGCCGTGGCCGACACCCACGTTGGGCTTCCGCTTGAAGGTTGCCGAGTACATGTCGTGTAAACGTCGGTAAGTGGTGAGAGCGTGTGTGAAGAAGTACACCCCTGCAGGGTTATCATCATCTATTCGAATAGCCGTGTCCGCGGAAAAGGACTTCTGGGTTGCTTATATCAGTTCATAGACAAGTGAAAGTGGATACTCTAAAATACGCAAGATAAGAGTGAGTGCTATGGATGGCGTTCTCGTAGGGAGACGGGAGCGGATCCATAGTGGTGTATTGATATGGTGAATATGTGGACTCGTGTGCGCCACCTCAAAAGAGTTACTTGCAGTCGTAGTTCAGGATAGCCACCGAGTCAAAGCTGGCTTGCTGCAGTTAAACCCCACCATCCCCTTTGTTGATAATGATGCATATGTAGATAGTTCTGATGTAAGTCTTGCTGGGTACATTTGTACTCACGTTTGCCTATTTATGTTTTTGCAGAGAGACTTCGGTCTCGCTAGTAGTTCCACGTGGACTTCGACGTTTAGCTTGTTACCTCAGCTACGATCTTGTGCCTCGGCAGGATCTGGTAGATAGTCAGGCTTCTCAGCCTTTTTCATTCATAGATGTCTGTACTCAGACATGATAGCTTCCGCTTGTGCTTTTATTTGTATGCTATGAATGTTGGGTCATGAGACTCATGTTTGTAATATCTCGCTCCTCGGAGCCTATTGGATAAATACTTGAGTCGTAGAGTCATGTTGTGATGCCATGTTGTGTTTGCACATATCGAGCATATTGTGTGTATGTTATTGAAATGCTTGAAATGTCTCCTAGTGTTTCCACCGAGCCATGGTAGCTTGCTACTGCTCCGAAACACTTAGGCTGGCCGGCATGTGTCCTTCTTCGTTCCTGTGTCTGTCCCTTCGGGGAAATGTCACACGATGAATACCGGAGTCCTGCTAGCCCAGTGCTACAGCCTGGATTCACTCGCTGATGACCGACACGTTCGATGCTGGGTCATGGATGCCTGTCCCTGTAAGTCTGTGCCACTTTGGGTTTACAACTAGCCATGTCAGCCCGGGCTCCTTATCATATGGATGCTAGCGACACTATCATATACGTGTGCCAAAAGGCGCAAACGGTCCAGGGCAAAGGTAATGCGACACCCGTGGGAATACCGTGCGTGAGGCCGCAAAGTGATATGAGGTGTTACATGCTAGATCGATGTGGTATTGAGTCGGGGTCCTGACATTTAGCTTGTTACCTCGGCTACGATCTTGTGCCTCGGCAGGATCTGGTAGATAGTCAGGCTTCTCAACCTTTTTCATTTGTAGATGTCTGTACCCAGACATGTTAAGCTTCCGCATGTGCTTTGACTTGTATGCTCTGAATGTTGGGTCATGAGACCCATGTTTGTAATATCTCGCTCCTCGGAGCCTAATGAATAAATACTTGAGTCGTAGAGTTATGTTGTGATGCCATGTTGTATTTGCACATATTGAGCATATTGTGTGTATGATTGAAATGCTTGATATGTGTGGGATCCGACAATCTAGTTGTTTATCCTTGGCAGCCTCTCTTATGGGGAAATGTAGTCTAGTGCTTCCATGAGCCATAGTAGTCCGCTACAGCCCGGTTCACCAGAGTCCGGCTAGCCCAGCACTACTGTTCAAGACACTTGACTGGTCGGCATGTGTTTCACTTCGTTCCTATGTTTGTTCCTTCGGGGAAATGTCACGGGGTGACATCCGGAGTCCTGCCTAGCATGCTACAGCCTGGGTTACCGGAGTCCTGTTAGCCCAGTGCTACAGCCCGGATTCACACGCTGCTGTCCGACATGCTCGAAGTTGATTCATGTATGCCTGTCCCCATGGGTTAGTGCCGCTTTGGGTTCATGACTAGCCATGTTGGCCCGGGTTCTCTATCATATGGATGCTAGCGACACTATCATATACGTGAGCCAAAAGGCGCAAACGGTCCCGGGCCAGGTAAGGTGGCACCTGTGCGAATACCGTGCGTGAGGCCGCAAAGTGATATGATGTGTTACATGCTAGATCGATGTGACTTGGAATCGGGGTCCTGACAGCTTTGGTATCAGAGCCTGACTGCCTGTAGGATTACCAAGCCAACTGGTCGAAGTCGAGTCTAGAAATGCTTTAGTTATGTAATGGAATTGATTGTGGAGGGGGACGTAAGGCTCTTTTTACTCCTTTACCTTATGTCCTTCTGATCTGAGTGAACCTCTTCTTTTCTACGGGGATTAAGAACTAGGCCTTCTCATCTATCTATCAGGATGACGTGTTACTAAACCGTAGTTGCCTAGGATTGTTGAGTTTAAGACCGAGTTCGGTTCCTACTACTTCCATGTGTTCTTAGTTGATCTTAGAACATTGATATTGTGATGTTGAGTGGTTATGCCACCATTTTGCAGGATGTATCAAATCCTTTTGAGCATTTACAGCCGTTATGTTGTCCGAGTCATCCCAGGTTTCTAAGTAGTCTGATGCATTTGCAAACCCCTTCCTCCTGTTCCTGATGTCCAATTGGGCCAGATTAATCACACTAATCGGTGAGTTGAGGTACTCTGTTGCCTCGACATATATGTTGGAGCTATTACTATGACCCTAGGTGTTTTTGGGAGTCACCTAGTGATCTAGCCATGTTTTTATCCCCAGTGTGTGATTCTGGTCATTATTCTCGAAAGCATCCCGTGATGCCATGTAGTAGTAGGTACTCTATTCATGGGTTCTTGAACCCGAGATTCACCCTACTTACCTCATGTTGATAGTGTTGCTAGTTCCTTTAGGGTATTAGTAACCTTGCCTTAGTCCTCGAGGTCCGTGGTATTTCCTTCTTCCAAATACTATGAACCACTTATGGCAGAAGTTTGTTGGATCAGAAGCTCACAACAAGAGTGCTCTCGATGAGTTCCCCATTCTATATTGTGATTCTGCCAGTCCTACCTCTCTGCATGGGTTATCCGGAAGAAACCTGTTGAACTTCGTTCGACATACTAATCTATGCATCCACAACTCAGAAAGTTATATGTTCCTTGAGTTGACCCTCCTCAGCTGTATTCCGACCCTAGTATATCAATTGATAGTCAAGAATAGTTGTGCATTCACGTTCATCGATGCCTATTATTCTTGTGGTTCGTCCACTACTAGAAAAAGGGCTATAGATGGGATTGGCACTAATGGCGCACCAGACAAGTGGTGCGCCATTAGTATATACTAATGGCGCACCACCTTCTGATGCGCCATTAGAGTTGAAACTACTAATGGCGCACCTGGCACGCGGTGCGCCATTAGTATCAAATTTTTTTTTGAACTAGTGCGCCTGTCCAAACATACTAATGGCGCATCCATAGGTAGTGCGCCATTACTAGTTGTAACTAGTAATGGCGCACCTGCCAGAGAGTGCGCCACTAATGTTGTTTTTTTTTTATTTTTTTATTCCTTTTTTTGCAAAACTACTAATGTACTTATGGCGCACCGAGGGGTGGTGCGCCATTAGTATTGTGCGCCCCTACTTCGTACCGATCCCCTCTCTCTCCCTCGCCCTCGACCGCGATCCCCTTCCCCGATCTCCTCTCCCGATGCTACCGTCGCCCCGCCCCGACACCATCGTCGCCCCGCCGCCCTCGACGCCACCG
>NC_057800.1:35614455-35657462 GCF_018294505.1 Triticum aestivum | reverse complement strand
GTGGCCTCCGCCGTCGTAGCAGAAGCAGCGATCCCCGTCGCCAGCAGCCCAAGAAAGGTTCCCCTCCCCTCCCTCCCTCCCTCCCTCCCCTATGCCTCCTCACGCGTGGCTCTACGGATCGGTGATCTTTATCGTTTCGTTTTTGTGCTGGATCGATTTAGTTGCTGTGATTGATTTCGTTGATAGTTTAGTTCCCGATATCTCTAGTCCGGTAGCTACTCTTTGGATCTCAAGTAAGCCTCGTGTTCTTGCTTGCGGAATCGTTGACATATACTATATGCTGGTCCTTGCTCAAGATTTGTATAGAGGAGGAATTGAAACATACTATGTTTAAATAAAACATGATATAGTTGGAGCCAGAGCCCTATATGGACCTTACTGGTTCTTGCTGAAGATTTATTGTACTTTCTACTAACGGTATAACTTTTGTGATATGTATTGTTATGTTGGTAAAATAGACAACCTAGATTTACACGCAGGATCTCTAATCCAGAGAGGAGGGAGTATAAGATAGCAAATTTACTTGCAATAAAACAGGGGCTGTTAATTGTAGTTTTGTTTTGGTCTGCAATTGCATATACGGACATCTATTTAATTACCACAAGATCTAAACCAGGATAAGAGCAAAGAGTAATCAGATCTGAACTGAAACTAGCTAGGAGCAGAGCACATTTGTGTAGAAGCAGAGTGCATGAAATATGGGGCTTTTCTGGATGCTGCTGTTCTTGGTAGGATGAACAAGTGACACCTTGTAGGGTCTTGATTGGTTATGTTGCAAACTGAATATGTAGCTGCTAAGACCCAGTTTCCAATCTAGTCTGTAGTAGTGACATGCTAGTTTAGCACATACTGCTTGTAGTGGGTAGTAGTGGAATGCTATTTTAGATGGTCTATTACTATGTAGGACCTTAATTGGTGGAGTCTCAACGCTGAACTGGGTAGTAGTTAGGAGTCAATTTCTTTAATCCTAGTGTAGCTGCTCTCTTAATACTTGTCTGTAGGTTCTTAATTGTTGGTGTCTCAAAAACTGAATATGTTTTCATAGCATAACTTGAGGGATAGTTTGTTTAGTAAAGTGCGAATTTAGCTATCCCTTACTATATAGATGATTGATCTTTGTCGAAAAATATGTGGATGATTGATAGTACGTTTCCTGTTTCTGCACACAGTGCACTCTGTTATGAACTATATGTATGCTGCACTTTCTTCGTCCGAGTGCATCGATGTAGACGTTTTCCTGCTTGTTGTTGGGAGTGAAAATAAGAACCTCTTCTCCCTGGTTAGCAGTAAATACTGCATGCGCAATGCCTGCTGTTTTCTCTTCTGAAATTTATGAATGTCAGTGGATCAACATCTATGTGCCATAAATTGCATTTTCCCTTTTTGCTTGTTGAGGAAACATGTTTTCCATTTACTTGTTTGGCTCATGCTGTTCTTGCTAGGATAACAAAATGGTACCATGTAGGCTCCTGATTGCTGGTATCTGAAAACTGAATTTGTAGCAGTCAGAACTCAGTTTCCAATGTGTTGAAGCAGAGCACATTTGTGTTGAAGCAGAGTGCATGAAAGATAAACTGGGTCCTAGCAGCTACATATTCAGTTTGCAACTTTACTTCCCATCTTAAGGCAAGCCCCATTTTTACTGTTCTTTGTTAGCACAGCTGCTTGTTTCTAAGAACTTTGATACTATTTGGATCAAAGTTAAATGAGCACATAGATGACAAAAAAAAGTTCAGATTGTATAGCGATGCCGACGTATGTCGTGTACAAGGGTAAGGTTCCCGGAGTCTACGATGACTGGGAGGAGTGTCGGAGACAGGTTCACCGATTCAGCGGTAACAGTTACAAAGGGTACACCACTAGGGCCGAGGCCGAATCTAGATACGCCCGCTATCTAGCGGGAGAGGGGAGGGAGCGTTGGAGGAACCGGGTGAAGACGAGTTTCATCGTGATGATGCTCATCGTGATGACCGCAACACTCTTCTATGTGATGGTAGTTTAGATGATCGATATCGACTTGTAATGTGAAGACAAACTCGCTACTCGCGGTCTCGAGACTTGTAATATAATGTTCTATCTTTGTTCGGTCTTTTCAATTCGGAGACTAATATGATGAATTGTATTCGGAGACTAATATGATGAATTGTATTCAAAGACTAATCTTCTATTGTATTCGATGAATATGTTATTGATGTGTGCTGTCTATATTTTGTCAAATTATACATTTTGTAACCTGTGCAAAAAACATAAAAATAAAAAAAAAACCCTAATATTCATACTAATGGCGCATCACATGACAGTGCGCCATTAGTATGACAAAGCATACTAATGGCGCATCACTGGACAGTGCGCCATTAGTATGCCTCGGTTACTAATGGTGCATCCCTTCGTCGTGCGCCATTAGTATGCCAAAGCACCTGGGTATACATGGCCCTGGGAGGCATACTAATGGCGCACCGTGGCCTATACAAATGGCGCACCAGTGGTGCGCCATTAGTAAAAATAACTAATGGCGTGCTAGTAATGGCACACCAGTGATGCGCCATTAATGGCCAAATTAGGTGCGCCATTAGTAGCGGTTTTTCTAGTAGTGGTCAAGCCATTCTATTCCGGAATGACTAGGAGAAACAAACTCCAGAACCTCAACCATATCTAGGATTGGGTCAAAGCAATTGTATTCCGTGGATCAAATGCCAATCCAGCTTTTGCTCCGCTCTACCTTGGAGTGTTACCATCTTTATGTCAAGAGTGTCATGAGAATTGAACCACCTCTTATGAATTCTTGACACTGTAATACTTCTTGCCATCATTGTTCATTCCTTGGTTCCCGTGTTATTGTAACCTGAATACCGACAAGTGAACCATGATGTGTGAAATCAATACTCCTAGCAACCGTGTCGCTTGGTAGTTAATGGGCATTAACATCATCCTTAGTGTGTTGGTTATTGAATCACCATCCTAGGACTGATCGTGCTACCTAGTCCATTTTTTTGGGGCACCCTTCGATCAATGAGTTAGGATTGTGTCAATCCCTCACTCTTTTGATCATATCATCTTGCCCTGAAAGCAAGGTTGATCTCGAGCTTAGTAACATATCGGTGGTTCATGATTTTCCGAATATCTTCTCGGAAGTATTACCTAGTTATCACCTGACCGCTATGTTGAGTTCGTGATCAAGTTGATTTTCTTATAAATCACTCCTTCTCCAGGAATCTGTGTTGGATATCCCTGAGCTAGTTGGTTGAGCTAGACAACAACTTGGAGAGTTAGAAGATAAAAGCTTGTCTGACTTAGTCCATGTCAAGGGATATCTTTTTGTGTGTGTGTGTGTGTTGAAGAAAGATGATATCTCGATCGATTGGTCCTCGTGATCAGTTGTTGGATCTATTGCCTTGTCAAAACTTTGACTTGAGTATGGGCTATCGTCAAGTCAAATCAGAACCAACGATGTTCGTAATGGTGTCTTACCCGTGGTTGATCCCTCGGGCATACACCATTATATCTTTTGGTCTGACCAATGCTATCACCGTG
This sequence comes from Triticum aestivum, assembly GCF_018294505.1. Taxonomy (NCBI): domain Eukaryota; kingdom Viridiplantae; phylum Streptophyta; class Magnoliopsida; order Poales; family Poaceae; genus Triticum; species Triticum aestivum. The sequence continues at coordinate 35,653,931 of NC_057800.1, read as the reverse complement.
TTCACATGATGGTGGAAGTCCAGTGATATGGAAATTCCGACGAGTTGTTGTTGAGCCCATCAGCAGCATTTTGTCTCCCCCATGATTCATGTTGAACATCAACCTAGTGTTGAAAATTTTATAAGCAATGCCTTCGTGTTCCGTTCATGAAGCTTATGCTTGGATGGAAGAAGTGACTTCCTCAAATTCATGTGCATTTGGTGCAAGTTACCGCCGTGAGTTCAAGAAAGATTGTTTTTGTTTCCCCTGGAATCATCCCAAGTCAGTCATGCATATGTGCAAAGTATTCTGTGGTCTGGAGACTTGCAACCTTCATTCTATATGTATCCCTAGCACACCAAGCCACTGATTGCATTGTTCAAGGAGAAGAAGTTCCTTCTTAAGAGCATGCCTTATACAAGAACTCCAATATCCTCGTTGATGGTTCCCAACCAGAACTCGGTAGTGTTTCATTGTAAGACTACCATGTGGTCATGCTTGTCTGGGATAACGTGTTCACATGTTTGTAGCGGAACCCGCTCATGTTTTGGAGCATGCTATCGTAGTTCATCTCCTGAGATTCTCGTAATATCATCTCGTCGAATTGTGTTGCAAACTTTCTTTCCAGATATGCCGATGCCTGAATTACCAACCAGATCTGAATCTCAGGCAGATATAATGGTTGGAAAAATCCCCAACATTTGCATTTTGTTCCCAGCTTGCACCACCATTGTGCCATTTTTCCCATGGACTACCCTTCCCGGTAACCTCTGGTCAGGATCATCTTCAAAAGTGGTCCTACCATGGGTCCCATCCATTTCTGATGATAGGCAAAAATCATCCATTGCATTGTCTTCAACAAGATAGTCCACATCATCCATTCTAGTCGGAGTATGCCATTCTTCGAACTTCTTCAAACGATCGTTGTGATTGCCAAAGGCTGGTATAGAGAGTTTCAATGATCTTTGTATCAAAAGTAATTCCTTTTGCCACCTAAGGGAAAATCCCACGGGTCATCTTCCCTAAGGTGCCCATTATGGAATCATGGCAATTATTTCCTCGCTATCTTGAAAACATGCACCATCCTTTTCAGCATGGAATTTTTGCCTACCCAGTAGAACCTTGTCATCTACCTCTTTTCCATCACTCCTGATCTGTGTTTCATGTCTCAGCTCGAGAGATGTTACTATGTCTCATTCCATGAGTTGATCCTGTGATCATTAAGATGATCCTAAGTTGCTCGAACCTCAGGAAGGTCGATTCTTCTTAAATTCTCCCCTTCTACTCGTTGTCATGTTGGATGTAGTTCTCAAAGCAAGACGTCGAGATTAAGCTGATGGAATGAATCAACATCCTCGAGAAAGACATCTGGATCGTGAAGATTGTGATAGCTTGTGTTTCCCCCTTCACCTTACCCTACGCTTGAATCTCGGGACGAGATTCTTGTTTAGTAGGGTGTGAGCTGTCACAGCCCCAGTTCAGCCCTTGCCTGACTCTGCTTGCTCATCATGCCATCATGTTTAAACTTTGAAAGAAACTTGAAATGGGGATTGCCTAAACCCTAGCATTAAAGGAATTCACTAGGTTCAACCAAAATATTTTCAGTAAATCCAAATGGCTTTTCAAAATGTTCATCATTTAGGGAAAATGCTGTAATCAGTAACCAGAGGTGATGCACATTTTTCCATGACCTATTTGGGCTCTGAATTAAATCATACTCTATTTGCGTTTGGACATTTAAATGCTATAAAATATTTTAAATGTCCAAATATTCATGAATTGAAATGTTTGCTGTTGGAAATAATCCAAACAGTGGCCACAAGCAGTCTCATGATTTTTGAAAATGCTCTGGCATTTTTAATAAATCCAAAACAATTACAGATAATAGAAAACAGAAAGAATTAGAAAGAGAGAGAGAGAGAGAGAGAGAGAGAGAGAGAGAGAGAGAGAGAGAGAAGCCAACCTGGCCACTTACCTGTGCGGCCCATGAGCCGGCCCAGCCCACCTGGCCGTTGCCACTCGTCTCCCACCTCTGCCAGTAGGCAGAGGCAGAGACAACGCACGGCGCGTGCGAGTGCCACGCCACCAGGCTGCCTGCCTGCGTCCGAGGATAGCTCGACACCGCGAATCCACTCCTCGGCGTCGTCCCAATCCCTCTAGCTCGCTCATTCTTCCCCTTGCTATCTCCCTCGTCGTTCCCGATCTCACCGAATGCGTCCGTTGCCGCCGACAAGCACCACCGCGGCCACCGCCTTCCCCTCGACCCCTCGCCGTGCCTGCGAGCTCCGCCTCGACGTCCCCGACCTCTTCGACGACCCACGAGGCCCCGGACACGCCGCAACGCCGCCCCCGTCACCGTTTCCCTCGTCGGCCACAGGAGATGCCTCTTGCCGCCCCGCTCGCTCCGGTGCTTCCCCAAGCACGCCAAGGCCACCTCCAAAGTCGCGGTGAGCTCCTCTACCAATCCCCCCTACTCCCATACCCACTAGCTCATCGTAGCCCTCGTTTCCGTCAAGACCGAGACCTCACCGGCGCCGGACTTGTCGCTGCTGTCGTTTTGGTACGCCTCCGTCCAAACCGAGCGTGTCACTGCACTCAGTGCACCCCCAGGAGCACGTTTCACCCATCGGCTCCTCCTCCTGTGCACCACAACGCCAAACCCGCAGGTGCCCAAACTCCGGCGGCCGCAACCGAGCTCGCCGCCGTTGACTCCGGCCACCCCAGGCCCAACCACGGCCACCAACAGACGCGCCGTTGCACCAGCTATCCGTAGAGCCCAACGGCGCCTCAAACGGTGCCCTGTAGGTGAAACCCGCACCTGCACCGCCGCGTTTGGCCTCGTCGGTGGCTAAACGCCGGCGAGTTGACCCTGCTGACCCCGTTTGACCATGGGTGGGCCCAGTTTGACCCCTGGGTCAATGATAGGTAGGGCCCAGCCCTGCCGACTAATTAGGATTAGTATTAATTAATATTTTAGTTAAACTAATTACACTTACATGTGGGACCCACTGTCAGGGTTGACCTGGACCGCGCCCGTTGACCGCTGACATCACAGTGATGTCATGCTGACACAGTAACTCACTTTCTGTATTTATTCTTATATAGGAAATTCCAGAAAATGTTGGAAACTTCTAAAAATCATAGAAAATTAACCGTAACTCCAAATGAAACAAGTTATATATGAAAAATGATCAAAAAAATCCAAAGAATATGTTTATGGCATTTTCATGCATGTTTGAACAACTTAACCTCACTGTCTAGTCCAAAACATGATAATGCACTATTTGAATTCATAGTTTGAATTTGAATTTGAACCTAGGGTTCAAACCAACTCCATTTAACATGTTGCTAATTGCATTAGCTCAAACCACAGCATATTGACATGTCATGATCATGCATCATATTGTTGCATCGCAATGATTGTGTTCTTCCTTGTTTGCCGGTAAATGTCCCCTCTCGGTTGACGCTGCTCCGACGCTGTGATCGTTGACACTGATGAAGACTCAATGTTATCTTTAGAAGTGCCAGGCAAGCAAAACCCCCTTGTTCATTCCGATACAATCCCACTCTCTCGCTCCTGCTCTCTTTTACTGCATTAGGACAACAACGATTCATCTGTTACTTGTTGCGGTAGCTGAACCCCTTTATCCTTTGCATGACCTGTCATTGCCACAGTAAATAGATGAAACCCACTAGCATGAGTAGGAGTTGTTTGAGCCTGATGTGCCTACTCATTCATATTTGTTTGTCATGCCTGCTACTGCTTAGAGTTGACTCGGGTCTGATTCATCGGGAATGAACGGAGGTGTGTAAACATGTCCTACTGTGTGTGAGCTAAGTGTGTGAACACGTTTTTGGTAAAGGTAGCGGTGAGAGGCCATGTAGGAGTACATGGTGGGTTGTCTCATTGCAGCCGTCCTCAGGAACTGAGTTCTGTGTCTGTGATCCATGAACAGCTACTACCACTCATTGGGATCCTTAATTGACCCTCTCGGCTTCTTAATCACCCTAGTACTCTGTCCAGGAGGTGCAACTAGTTTCTGGTCTTTGTAGGTTATGTGTTGGCGGCCGTGCGTAGCGCTGACCCTAGGGGTGGGCTATGTTGCGGTAGATACACCGTGGCCCGGTGTACCGGGCGCCCGTTTGGTGTCTCGGGAACCCTGTTCACATCATTCGGGGCCGTATGTGGAAACCTCGGCCGGACTCCCTGCGGATGGAACCTGGATAGGTGAAAAAGACTAGAGACTTAAGTGTTTAGGTAGGCCGTGGCCGACACCCTCGCCAGGCTTCCGCTTGAAGGTTGCGGAGATACATGACGTGTATATGGTGGTAAGTGGTGGGAGCGTGTGTGAAGAAGTACACCCCTGCAGGGTTATCATAATCTATTCGAATAGCCGGATTCCTCGGATATGGAAACTTGGACCCCTTGCATAGTTCATAGACAAGTGAAAGTGGATACTCTAAAACTCGCAAGATAAGCGTGAGTGCTATGTATGGCCTTCTCGTAGGGAGACGGAAGCGGATCCATAGTGGTGTATTGATATGGTGAATATGTGGACTCGTGTGCGCCACCTCAAAAGAGTTACTTGCAGTCGTAGTTTAGGATAGCCACCGAGTCAAAGCTGGCTTGCTGCAGTTAAACTCCACTACCCCCTTTGTTGATACCGATGCATATGTAATTAGTTCTGATGTAAGTCTTTCTGGGTACATTTGTACTCACGTTTGCCTATTTTATGTTTTTGCAGAGAGACTTTAGTCTCGCTAGTAGTACCGCTTGGACTTCGACGTTTAGCTTGTTACCTCAGCTACGATCTTGTGCCTCGGCAGGATCTGGTAGATAGTCAGGCTTCTCAGCCTTTTTCATATGTAGATGTCTGTACCCAGACATGTTAAGCTTCCGCATGTGCTTTGACTTGTATGCTCTGAATGTTGGGTCATGAGACCCATGTTTATAATATCTCGCTCCTCGAAGCCTAATGAATAAATACTTGAGTCATATAGTTATGTTGTGATGCCATGTTGTATTTGCACATATTGAGCATATTGTGTGTATGATTGAAATGCTTGATATGTGTGGGATCCGACAATCTAGTTGTTTATCCTTGGCAGCCTCTCTTATGGGGAAATGTAGTCTAGTGCTTCCATGCGCCATAGTAGTCCGCTACAGCCCGGTTCACCGGAGTCCTGCTAGCCCAGCACTACTGTTCAGGACACTTGACTGGCCGGCATGTGTTTCACTTCGTTCCTATGTCTGTTCCTTCGGGGAAATGTCACGTGGTGACATCCGGAGTCCTGCCTAGCCTGCTACAGCCCGGGTTACCAAAGTCCTGTTAGCCCAGTGCTACAACCCGGATTCACACGCTGCTGACCGACATGCTCGAAGTTGATTCATGTATGCCTGTCCCCATGGGTTAGTGCCGCTTTGGGTTCACGACTAGCCATGTCGGCCCGGGTTCTCTGTCATATGGATGCTAGCGACACTATCATATACGTGAGCCAAAAGGCGCAAACGGTCCTGGGCCAGGTAAGGTGTCACCCGTGGGAATACCGTGCGTGAGGCCGCAGAGTGATATGATGTGTTACATGCTAGATCGATGTGACTTGGAATTGGGGTCCTAACACCTCAAATTTGTGGAAAACAGCATACAACCCATCTGCCATTATTTCAAATAATTTACAGCCCATTTGCTAATTCTTACGGGGTTTTTTGGAGCCCATATTCTTTATGTTAGCATTACAGCCCATATTGTGGCCACGGTTAAAAAATTATATGAAATTTTGCATTTGTCGGTGCGGTCTGAACTGTTTTTAATCCCGAAATTTCGAGTCACATTCAGACTGATTTTAAAAATAAATGTATATCAATATAAAATCCAATAAATTGTCCACGCATAAAAATCAATGCAATTCAAAATCTCGAAATGAAAAAAAGATATTTGAAAATAATTGCCGGTTTGATGTGTTTTAAAAATGTACAGCCCATTTCTCATTACTGATAGGCCATTTTCTCGGCCAGCCGAATGAAGATCTCCTCGTCTTGAAAGATTTGCAGCCCAACAGGCCTGATAAAGCGACTTACTTGACAAATCACAAAAGAACTGGGCTAGCCATTTTCAGAAAGAAAAAAACTACCGGGCTGGTCTGTGGTAAACATAAAAGAAAAGGCTGTCTAGACATGCCAGAGTGTCCCGCACAGCCCAGTTGACACCCTGCTTCCGTCACAAAAACAAATTAGATAAATGCCACTCCAATTATGGCGATTCATAAAAATGCCACTCCAATTTCCAAACTTTAAAAAATGCCACTGCAATTTTTGCAAACTTTGAAAAACACCACTGCAGTTTGCAAACTTTGAAAAATGCCACTCCAAACTTCGAAAAATGCCACTAGAAATGGCATGAAATGACATTTTTCAAAGTTTGGAAATTGCTGTGGCATTTCTCGGATACACCAGATTTGGAGTGGCATTTATCAAATTAACCCAAAACAAAAATAACTGGGCGAGCTGCTGGGTCCCTGGTGTCAGCCGCTCGTCGTGCAATTCTCTCGTTTATTGACTACGTTAACAATGGCATGGGACCCAGATGTCAGAAATCCACTAGGAGGAGCCATTTTTTATTGCCTTGAAATAAGAAGGCACTTGCTTGCGTACTGCCATGACCTTGGCGGGTCCCTGCTGTCATCCTCTCCACGTACAGTACAAGTTAGTCGTGCTTGAAAACTAATCGGCACGCCATTAAAAAAATAAAGGTCGATAACTAATGCGGCACCTCGGGCCAATGCGGCCAGATCGCATTTTGCACGACAAATTACACACCATGTTTCGTTGACATGTGGTCCTGTTCCAACATATCAGTGAGACGACGGCGAGTAGTAGGAGTATTTCCGAACGGACATGTAGGCCGGGGCGCCTCTTCGTGAACCGTGGCAAACTTGCAACCGTCCACTGACTCTTCGCCTTTCCCTCTCAATTTGGAACTGCTGTCGCACGCTCTTCCTCTCCCTCCTCCATTTTCCTTCAGCCCTTCACCCTTTCTTCTACCATTGTTCAATCGTCTTCTCCATGGAGGGAACATGCCGGAAACGACCCCGTTGTTCTTGCCCCGATCTGAAAGATGACGTGGTGGAGGAACTCATTGATCGGTGCGACGTCATCACCTCGGCTAGCATGGCAGGTTCGTTCAAGCCCATTATCGACTCAACTAATAACATCATTACAAAGAACCCAAGAGTCAAGGAGCAGTTTGATCCCCCTATCTTCTTCGCCGTGACCCTGATGACTGGCGCCGGCACGACGGAGGCCTTGCCCTGTGCCAGTTGATGCCGCTTGATAATGACACGTATGATGTTAAGATGCCATCGCTTGAGGGCAAGGCTTGGGCGGGCAAAAATGGAGATTGGGTTGTTTACATTGGGTCCAACTGCGAGTGGGAACTTGTGAATGTGTACACTCGTCACCGGGTTCCACTTCCAAAAATCTCAGCACACTGCCCAGAGGTTGAGCACACCGGTAATGTACGCATGTTCAAATACGATCATGGTGACTTTTTTCTACGGAAGATAGCAATTTGTCGAGTTCCCAACTACTCCTGGAATTACAACAACTATCAAGTTGTTGCTATCTTCGACAAGCTTGTTGTCGTCGTTCGTGGTTCGACTCGATGGATATTGCTCAAAAATCAGTTTCTGTACACGGATGAGTACTGTGATGCAATTCAATACGAGGGCCTTGTGTTTGCTGCCACCACTCGTGGCACTGTTTTTGCATGGCATCCTAGTAGTTTCGGTACGTTTGTCTTCCACCGAAACTAGTGTGCTAGCGCCAACTCCTTCTCCCTGGCACAGAATTGATAGTCTTGGAGAAAACTCGCTCTTCCTTGGACAAACTATCCGATGATGGTGAAAGGCGATCCAACTGTTGTTGACACATTTATGAGAAGCAATTGTGTCTATACCTCGGACATTTGGGTGGTTCCCTACCCTGGTACTGATATAGTAGGCCGCTTCAGCCTGGATGATCGGTCCTGCGTTGGTCTCCAGATCAACAACGGATGGCCCGTCCCAGAGAATCACTTGTGGTTCAAAGCAAGTGTTTCCAATGTCGCGGAATGGTTGAGTTGAAGTTCATTTCATGGCTTGTTATTTGTTGTGTGGTGAAAACTTTAGTGTTTATAATGTATACTCGTTGTCAATGTGGGTTGATGACCTGTTGTATGTAATAAAATGATATGCCTGTGATAAACTTACTAAATTTATGAATGGCTTTTGAGTCGCTTCTCTAAATTTGTACTAGCTTCACATGCTTCGCGCGTCGGGCGGGTGTTTTTACTGTAGCCATATGTTAATGTGTTCGTTGTACGTAACCAGCACCTCGAATCCTCGATACTAGTATACTATATACTGGTAGGAGTAAGTAGTAGGAGTAGTAGGGTGGCATGGGCCAGAACAAGCATTCACGTCCAGGAGTACGGCACACGCCACCACCATGACATCCATCTGACACCATATTATTTCTTGGAGTCCGTACTAGAGCAATCTCTTCAACCTCGTTGTTTCTCTAACTTCAGCCATCGCGCGGCGGGCAAGGTGGGGGTTTGCCGATAGTTGGTTTCCTTAACTGCGGTCCCACTTGTAAGGCCAACTCCAATGCACGACCCCAAACGGACCTCTGTTTTGCACAAACTCCAACGATAATTTTGACTAGAAAAGCAAGACCAAAGAAAACATGAACCACAAGAATACATTTTACTACTCCTGTAAGTTGGATTAGTGCCTTCTCGATACATTCATTGTTGATCTGTGGAGGCTCGATCTTGCGTGCTTCTTTCTTCTTCGAGTGTAAAGAAGTAGACGTTGCTTCCTCGTATCTAGTCTCATGTCTAGCCTCTATTCTAGTAGGAGTATCAACAAGTGCACTAATCTCATCCGAGAGCAGAACTGAAGATTTGGTCGGGTTCTTCCTCCTTTTGCCGACACGTGGGACATCCAGCATCCAGGTCGTGTCATGAAAGAAAATAGAGTGGTAGTTGAAGCCACGAGATGTGCATCTTGGGTTAAACTGTAAATAGAATCTTACTACTCTTGAGTAACTCCAAAAGCGGCCACCAAAGATCTTTATTGGATTTGTTCTTCATCACCAGCACGTCGAGGTGAAAGATGTGCAGGTTCAGTGAGTCCTCTTGCGTTTTCACTAACATGTGGGGCCGCATGTGAGCAAACAGACGATGGGCTCCGTGCTTCCGCTGGCTAGCTAAGAAGAGAGATAGAGGAGGGCTGAGCACGGACTGCAGGAAATTTGTTCTACGTACCTCGATATAGGCTCGATATAGTGGGGTGGCATGGGCCATAACTAGCATTCATGTCTAGTAGTACGGCACACGCCACCCACACGAGTCCCATCCGACACCAATTTTCTTGGAGTCCATGCTACAGCCATCTCTTCTCCCTCCTGTTTTCTCAGCCATCACACGGTGGGCGGGATGGGGGTTTGCCGATAGTCGGTTTGCTCAACTACGGTCCCACTTGTAAGTGAAAATGCAACACCGCACGCATTCCTGCTTGAGCGGCGTGCCGGACCAACTGTGTGGGGGTGCGACACGAACACGGCAGGCTTTTCCTTTTGAACTCGTAACTTGTAAAATTTGGTTCTGCTCCATGGCGTGACCGATAGATAGAAAATAACGATTTTGCCTAGAGTAATGAGAAGTTTGGTTCTGGCGTCGTTCATGCATGGAGTACGTACGAAAATTATAAAGTTGATGCGAAAGGTAAGATAATTACTGTAGTATCATATACTACTACATGGATTTGACAGAAAGATAAAAATACATACGGATCCATCAACGTTCAACGTCATCCTCACGCCCTAGTGCGTCGGGTCACCAACCGACGTGTGAGGAGCAGCGGAGTTGGCGGCGAGCTCAACGTGCTTCTGAACAGTGCCATCCAAGGTTGCCCTGCGCTCCAAGACGGCCAGCATCCTATCGTCCTCCTCTTGCATGTAGTAGTCCTTGTGGACGATTTGTGCGTAGACGTGGGTGATTATGTTGATGGTGTCTTGCTGCGCCAGGCGCTGCGCAGCGAGCGCGGCCACGAGGTGGACATTCTCCGGCGCGACGGCGGGCAGTCACAAGGCCACTAGTGCATCGAAGAGGTTGTTACCATAGTGTCCGTTGAAGGTGGCGGGCATCGCAGAGCCTGGGCACGTTGGCTGGAGGCTTACATCAAAGTCGTCCGCAAGCTTCTTGACGACGGTGAACTTGTCGAGGAAACCGACGAGGACCTCGTCGAACAAGGAGGCGAAGCTGTCCTCCAAGCGGCCCCTCGCCCTAGCGGCCTCAGGCAATACTACCTGGAGACGTTCCTCGGTGCTGGGCCGCAGGCCGGCGTCGTGGACCATCTGGCACAGCCGGCTGATGCTCGCGCTCAATGCCTCCATGGGTCTAGCGTAGCTTCTAGTCAACTGATCTTGCGATTCGAGTGATCACTCAGCCCTTGGTTAGTGTGCGTAGGTGCGTAGGATTTCGTACTACTTCTCGGCCCTCTACTGCACCTGCCTTTGGCTGTATGATAGGTGGGCCAGCCACCCCCTGGGGCCACGTGTCATTCACCCAAAGGCAGTTGTCGTAAGTCAATGAAGTTGCGTCCCCCTCCGTGCCGGTGCAGTATAGTCATCTCACCGGACCTCTAGTTGGGGCCAAACGAGAGAAGTTTGATGTTTACTGGTTTATTGGTCCCCTTTGCATTTTGCGCCAAGTTTTGACCTTTTATTTAACTAATAAAATGTTAATGCATGTAAACAAAAATGTTGTGTAAGTCACCTTACGAAAACCAAATAATCCCAAAATACTTAGGCACGGTGCATTAACTCCCTCCTTGTTTCTTACTCCCTCCTGTCCTTTTTACTCTGCATATTAGAATTCTTTGGAGTCAAACTTCACAAAATCTGACCGTATTTATATGAAAAAATATCAACATCTGCCATGCTAAAATTATATAATATGAAACTTTAAGTAATGACACATCTAGTGGTATTGATTTCAGATTGTGAATGTCGGCAGTTTTTTCTACAAAGTTGGTCAAACTTTACGAGGCTTGACTTCAGTCAAATCTTATATGCGAACTAAAAAGGACCGGAGGGATTATTTCGTGACATACCAACCAATGAGAGATGTGGGCCGTGCATGCTTTCAATGACTTGAGACTACCAAACATGACATGCAGTGTTTAGTTCATTGCAGGTAATCATATTAGTACTCTAGTTAGGAGTAGCAAAAAAAACATTAAGTTCTCTCGCCGATAGGAATAATACACCATGTATTTATTTACAGAGGGAGTAGTACATTTTTTGGTGACATGCATTACTAGATATTGATAGTCAAATACTAAAATCCAGATGGACGTGGTAGTACTCCTAAATCCAGACGGTGGTGCTACTAGTACTAGTAGTAGTACTACCAATGTAGGAGTAGTAGTAGGAGTACTAGCACTGTACTATCCGTTGGTCAAATTATTACGTGCTGCTCCTCATAGTGAAGTGACAAGACCCTGCGCCGGAGATGACACCTGAGTATAGGTGCCATGTTCGGCATACCATAGTCAGCCTCACCGTCTGCAGTCACTACACTACTAGAAAAAGGGCTATAGATGGGATTGATACTAATGGCGCACCACCTTCTGATACGCCATTAGATTTGAAACTACTAATGGCGCACCTGGCCCAGGGTGCGCCATTAGTATCAATGTTTTTTTGAACTAGTGCGCCTGTCCAAACATACTAATGGCGCATCTAGACACAGTGCGCCATTACTAGTTGTAACTAGTAATGGCGCACCTGACGGAAAGTACGCCACTAATGTTGTTTTTTTATTATATTTTTTATTCCTTTTTTTGAAAAACTACTAATGGCACACTGTTCCACCGTGCACCATTTCTAGTTTAAACTAGTAATGGCGCACTGTGGAACAGTGCGCCATTAGTATGTTTTTTTGGAAAACTACTAATGGCGCACCACCAGAAGGTGTGCCATTAGCAACCTGGATTACTAATGGCGCATTTAGAGTTGGTGCGCCATTAGTAAGTGGGCAGCAACAAGATATTTTGGACAGCCTCTCCTACCCACACTCACTTTCTCCCCACTTCATTCTCTCCTCCTCCTTGTCTCGGGTGCCTCCTCTTTTTCACCTCATTTTCACCGTAGATTCATTCAATTTAAGTGGTTAAATTACCTTGTTTTGATAGGTAAGTAAGGGGGGAAGCTATATTTATGTTGTTCTCCCTACAACCATCGATGGGCTGGGTGCAGGACCCTCATATTCAAGAGCTGCTTCTCAAGCAGACGGATAATGCAGGAGCTGCCGCCCGAGAGAAAGCCAAGATGGATCAACTTGAGTTAGACGCAGTTACTCCATTGTATGAAGGATGCAGGCCCGAGGATACCCGCCTGAAAGTAACGCTCATGGCTCTGGAGATGAAGGTAAAACACAAAATGACCGACGCATGCTTCGACGAGAACATGTCATTCTGGCACGAACGTCTTCCCAAGGGGAACAAGTGCCCGACCGGTTTGGAGGAGCAAGGGTGCGGGCCAGCCGGCACCGAGTACGATCCGTGCTCAGGACGGGCCACCTTCACCTGAGGATTTAATGAGGTGGTTGCATGTGGCGGGTAGGCCGATGCTACCGAGAAATATGCTCGATGCTGCAACCGGTTCTATGCGGAGTCTGCATGACAGTGTTCTTTCTTTGGAGAAGCGGCGTCTCAGAGAGAAGGATGTGGCATACCCGGTTTTCGCGGCCAAGGTGCCAGAGGGCAAGGGCTTTGTGGATAACTCCATCGGGGGTACGATCGTCCTGCGGTTTGATGACATCCACGCTATGTTGAACCTTCATCCGCTGCACTACACCTTCGTTCGGCTATTTTCGCTGAGTATGGAGATGCGGATCATTCGCGACAAGACCCCGGACATCGTGATAGTCGACCCCTTCTACATGCGTGCCAAGATCTTGGGCAGCGCTGGGGACCGGCAAGTCGCGAGTTCTTACCTCGAAGGCGTCATTCTGGCAAACCAAGATAAGGATAACTTCCTCGTGCCTTACTTTCCCGAGTAAGTCCTCCCCTCAACCGCCCCGTAACATATGAATTCTTAGATTTCGATCGTTTTTCTTTTAACATTCCGTGTTTTCTGCAGTGACACACATTGCACGCTCATCCTCCTAAGCCCCAAATATTCCATGGCCACGTATTTCGACCCGGACCGTCATTCGAACGTAGACTACACAAATGTCAAGAAGGTTCTTGATGATGTTCTCCCCGGCTACGCCAAATCTGGAGGCACCTTCACCAGGCCTATTCGTAAGTACGGCAATCACGTGTTCTCCCACAATACGACGTTCTGCTGCGTCAAGCAGCCGCCTGGCGGTCAGAAGGGTGCCTACTATGCCATCCATCACATGCGGGCGATCGTACGGGACCATCATCAACTTCTGCTACCGAGTAAACTCAAAGATTGGGTTGCGAGCGTGTCGGCAATCCAGGACGCGGACATCAGACAAGAATTCTTTCGCATCCAGTCGGAGTTTGCGGAAATCATCTATCAAGATGTCCTTCGTACCTCGGGGCAGTTCTACCTTAGAAATCAATCGTCCAACAGTGACATCGACACAATGCTTCAAATGCAGGTTGACAACGACCGTTATTTCATGACTCCCATGATAGACGGCGGCTTCATCCATGCTCCGGTCCCTTGAGTCGAGTCGAAAGCAGTGATGCTGTGTCTAGTTCTGAAACATCGATTGGCTCATGTTGTAATTAAACTTTAATGAACTTGTAGTATGTCTCTTTGGTTTCGAGAGTCGTTCAACTTAGATGTAATCGATGCTATTAATGTCTTGCTTTTCTCTTCCAATCGTTCTGTTGCATACTTATATATTGCTTATGTATTGTCTGTGAATTAGTACTAACGTTTCGTTTGGCTAGTGCATAGCGATGCCGTCGTATATCGTGTACAAGGGTAAGGTTCCCGGAGTCTACAACGACTGGGAGGAGTGTCGGAGACAGGTTCACCGATTCAGCGGTAACAGTTACAAAGGGTACACCACTAGGGCCGAGGACGAATCTAGATACGCCCGCTATCTAGCGGGAGAAGGGAGGGAGCGTTGGAGGAACCAGATGAAGACGAGTTTCATCGTGATGATGCTCATCGTGATGACCGCAGCTCTCTTCTATGTGATGGTAGTTTAGATGATCGATATCGACTTGTAATGTGAAGACAAACTCGCTACTCGCGGTCTCGAGACTTGTAATAGAATGCTCTATCTTTGTTCGGTCTTTTCAATTCGGAGACTAATATGATGAATTGTATTCAGAGACTAATATGATGAATTGTATTCAGAGACTAATCTTCTATTGTATTTGATGAATCTGTTGTTGATGTGTGTTGTCTATATTTTGTCCAATTATACATTTTGTAACCTGTGCAAAAAACAGAAAATAAAAAAATAAAAAAAACCTAATATTCATACTAATGGCGCATCACATCACAGTGCGCCATTAGTATGCCAAAGGATACTAATGGCGCATCATTGAACAGTGCGCCATTAGTATGCCGAAGTTACTAATGGCGCATCTTGTTGTTGTGCGCCATTAGTATGCCAAAGCACATGGGTATACATGGCCCCCTGGGAGGCATACTAATGGCGCACTATTGTATATACTAATGGCGCATCTGAGGTCCTCCATTAGTATACCAGATACTAATGGCGCACCAGTGGTGCGCCATTAGTAAAATATACTAATGGCGTGGCACTAATGGCGCACCACTAATGCGCCATTAATGGCCAAATTAGGTGCGCCATTAGTAGGCCTTTTCCTAGTAGTGCTATCATCATGGCTGAAGAGCTAGCCTGTTTACAACTAGCCCTGTTCGACATAATTTCCCGTGCGTAGATGCCCGTGCATTGCACGGAACACCAAGATTGGGGGTGGACGGCTCCGGCAGCGGCCATCGCGCCAGATTTTTCCATGGCCTTCTACTCCTAGATGTGGTGGGGAGGAGATGAGGCTGATTGTGAGAGACAAGGAGTTGTTTGTAAATAGGGAACAAGTGCGGGCATCTTTTTGCAAAAATGGAGAAGCTTGGTTTGTATGCGTCAGATCTAGATCCGACGGCTATTGGTGAAAGATGGGAGGAACAACATCATCACCAACTCAGGACCTGTTTGATTCGCAGGATTTTGAAAACGCAGGAATAGGACACGGCAATATTACAAGTTTCAAACTGATATTACAAATGTTAGGAGTAATGCTGCACCTACGAAGAGGGAATTACTAGGAAGTTTACGTAAGAACTTTCGTTACTTTAGGTGGATGCAGCATTATCGTACAAACTAAAATCCACAGCCCTAACAAGTCACTAATGTGCAAATAAGTTTTCGAGTCTCTGGCCACTTGATGTTTCAAAAACAAATTCAGCTTCTGCGGAGAAATGAGCTCCACCGTGTAGCCACGCGGGTGTGGCGGGGCACGAAGCGTGAGTACGTGCACGGTGCACCTATTCTCTTCTTGTATATGTACACCACCTACGTGGGGTTGTGTGAGAGAGATACAAACCTAGAGAGATATAGTGTGTGGGTTCTTGAGAGTTTTTTTGTGGGGGGGGGGGTCAATCAAAAAATTTAACATATGCAATGTGTGTGAAATAGAGTCCTGGATATAACATATATATAGAGGGGGCGATCCACGAGAAGAGAGTGGAGGTATCATCGGCTTGAGGTGTCCATAGAATTGAAGAGAGGGATGATGATGTGTGTGTGTACGCGCGCGCGCGATCGATAAAGAGTGCCATCGAATTTGTGTGTGCCCACGTCAAATATATAGAGTGGCTGGCCTACTGGAACATGAGATGGGACATGTGCAGTTTGTCTCTATGGCATGGATACCTACCTGTAGCGCTCGACTATCGGTGTGTGGTGGGGGAAGAGGGGGGGCCAATTAACTATAGAGGTACAATGGCTGGTATATGTGTGGAGGAGGAGAGAGGCCTACCTCATGTATTAAGGAGATCGATTTGCCTCATGTATTAAGGGAGATCGATCGGCCTCCATGCATATGTGCAGGAGATGAATAAGGTTGGGAGAGAGATAGAGCTAGAGTGTTGGAGGGGGTGGTAGTGGAGTTGCTTCTAACAAATGGTGGGATAGGCTTGCTAGACAAACGGAGGGCACGCCCGCAATATCAATAAGAGAGGAGATGGCTGCTTGTTGTCTGTGCACGTGCGTGTGAGAGACGGGTCAGGATGCATGCACAAATGATGAGGGGGGACGATGTGTGTCGGTGTCAAAACCGGCGGATCTCGGGTAGGGGGTCCCGAACTGTGCGTCTAGGCCGGATGGTAACAGGAGGCAAGGGACACGAAGTTTTACCCAGGTTCGGGCCCTCTCGATGGAGGTAAAACCCTACATCCTACTTGATTAATATTGATGATATGGGTAGTACAAGAGTAGATCTACCACGAGATCAGAGAGGCTAAACCCTAGAAGCTAGCCTATGGTATGATTGTTGATGTGTATGTTCTATCGACTAGCCTGGCTCTGGTTTATATAATGCACCAGAGGCCTAGGTTAACAAGAGTCCTAGCCGAATACGCCGGTGGGGAGAAGTCCTTGTCTTGATCGCCAAGTCTTTGTGGAATCTTCCTTGTATGCGGCAGCTGTCCGAGCTGGCCCATGAGTATACGGCCATGGGTGGCCTCGGCCCAATCTAATAGATCGGGAGACGACGTGGTGAGTACCCCCTAGTCCAGGACACCGCCAGTAGCCCCCTAAACCGGTCTTCAAGTTAGGGACGCTCCATGATTCTTCCGAACTGTTCTTCATCTTCGGTCGTCGGTCTTGAAAACTGGTTCAACAAATCTTCTTTATCTTTGATCTTGATGATCGCCAAAATGCATTCGACGAGTTTACACATCGGGTATCCGAGGAGCCCCTTTAAGTTTCCGGCCTTGTTATTTTTATGCCACACCTCGGGTTTGAAGTTGTTCCTGGGCGGCAGCGTCCTCTTGCGTCCGAGCTCCAACGTCGGACTGTATTCGAGGTATCTTTTGCAACCGAGCACCAACGCCGGACCGCTTCCTAGCTCTAACGCCGGAATGTATCCGAGCTCCAACGCCGGACTATGTATCTGAGCTCCAACGCCGGACTGTATATCTGAGCTCCAACGCTGGACTATATCCGAGCTCCAACGCCGGACTATATCTGATGTGTCGTAAATCACCTTGGTTCAAAGAAGTTTGAAGGAGTTTAGCCGAGCTTAATGCCGGATATGCCCTCTATGGAGCCAGCCCCTAGCGCCCGAGCTTTATGCCGGGCAACATCCGAGGTGGTGCACCACCCCGAATGTGGGCCGATTTTTGTGAATATTTTTTATTGGTGCAATTTATTCTCTACCGAGATATATAGCCAGTAGCCCTCAAGGTGTGTATCGGTCTAAAAACCGAGATGCACTTGAAGGATGACGTAAGACCGCTGATCCCAGTAGCCGCTGAGACTCAGGTTGATTTGCAGAATCGGCCTGAGGATCAAGTCCAAGCTCGGCAGAATACTTCGGGACACTAAAAGCGGCGTGCTCAGTCCTCGAGACTCAGGTTGGGTGCGGCCGACCAACCTGAGGATCAAAATCTCCTAGAAACTATATTTCACATAAAATTTTCTGCATTGGACAAGCAATGCAGTAGCCCCCGAGACACTGGTCGGGTGGTAACACCAGATCAGGGGATCAATGTGCCCCTTTAATATTTGTTAATAATAAGCCCGAAGCCTAGTAGCCCCCGAGCCTTAATGCAGGCACGGGTGGCCGAATTAAGGATCAATATCCATAGTAAAATCAAAAATTATGTGTAATGACTCTATGTATCCAAGTACTTTACGTCATTAATGCTCGGATCCGCATTGTACAAAACTTTGTTGACCGACCATCGACTTCCACCTCCTCGGCCAGTAGCCGAGGAGTCTTGTCCTACTTTATAAAGCCTTTATGAGGGCAAAGATTTACAACAAACAAGGCAATCTGGCCATATAGTTTTATAAACAAAGGTACGCAGCGAGTTATATTACTGTTTAACAGAAGAAATGTCTTCCAAAGAAAATAGTCCCGCTATCGGTTCCTTTCTTTGGGTTGTCATGCTAAGCATGATCATTAAACCTCCGCTCTAATGTAAGAGCAAAATATTGAGGATTTAGTTTGGGAGGCCAGTTAATAGCCCCGGTAGTGTTCGGCGACAGTCGGGGTCAAGCCGTAAACACTTTGGCCAATGTTATGAACGGCCCATCTTTTAACATAGTCATCGGATCGCTGACCAGTTTACGCTTATTGTGAAAGTCAGTTTTCGGCTTTCTCCACTCAGGTGCTTAACCATGTGAGCTGGAAGCACAATCGCAGTGGTTCTACCTTTTCACGCCTAGCCGAACAAAACGGAATGTAGGAAGCAAGTGCAGGAGCCGGGCAACCCAACTATTGACCGAAGACACAATTCGAAACCGATGCATATATAGCAATATTTGAGAATGTTTTTGCCGAATCCCTAAAGGTGTTCGGCGTTGCACTGCGAGACTAATGCTGGAAAAGCACAAATAGTTTAAAAGTGCAAAAAAGCTTGGAAAACCAAGAAACATCAGTAAAAACATGACGTCCGAACAATATCAAGTGTTCGGTGCCAATCCGAAAGTTGGTCTTAGAAAAAAGAAGTGCTTCTGTCGTGCTTTAACATGATACATCCTATCTCAAGACTTCGAGTGGGTCAGCCTACGGCTTCAACCTCCTATCCCGAGGGGGGAGTACTTCTCATCAGGCCAGTTTAGCAAACTAAACTCTAGCGGCTTTGAGAGAGAGATTAGGCTCCCCGGCTAGTGACCGCACAATCGTGTCGAAAAAAGGAGTGATAAATACTAATAATAAAACTTTGCAATGACTAAGAAGAATAACACTTATTATAAAACGGCTCAAATAAACTTAAGAGCCCCCAAGTGACTTGGGTAGAAGAATGATTGCATGTACCGAAGTACTTATCTCATATCTATGTTCAACCGAACTTTAAACGCGTCTTAACCGACCGTCGGCTTCTCCCTCTTCGGTCAAGGACCGAAAAGTGTTATGTACTCCATCGGTCGAGAATATCGATGGTGTTTCCAATAACCAGGCAATCAGGCCATAAGGCTGTAACAGACAAAGCGTGCTCAGGGAACTTATGCTATATTACCGTGAGGTGTAAGAAGCATCTTCAAAGAAAATAGTACCCCCACTGATACCTTTCTTCGATGCTCATTGTTATTATGAGACTTGTGCAATAGATTTTTTGTACTCATGAGTTCAGTTGTGTGCCGATCATCATTGAAAACTATCAGAGCGCTAGCTTTCGACTTCACCCAGTCTGAGGTCCGACTCGGGCGACCCGATCGTGACAATCGCAGAGGTGCTCCCTTTACTCCCTAGCCGAACAATCGGGAACATAGGGGTAAACACAGGAGCGAGGCAACCCAGCTTGCAAATCGCTTAAGTCAATATGGTGCATATTGTGGCGTAATACACGGACAAGGAACGAAGCCGTACAAGTATAATCATATGCAAGTGGAAAAGCTTCATGAAGGAAGCCCCCAAATGAATTGGGTATTTGAATTTATGCATCACAAACAAAGTTTGGACAAGGAAATTTTTTACAAGCAACTTTTTTCCAAAGAAGTATAATGCTTGGTCGAACCGAACACAAGTTAGAAATCAAAGCTTTGAGCATGAAAGCGACTTAGCTGGTTAATGTGTTCGGTATTGATGACGCGGTCCGAGCTTGATGCGGGGCAAGGTTCCATCCCCCAAGCTGGTCCCGAGGTGGCGGAGCGGAGAGCTCGACACGCCGAAGTGGTGACATAGCACGGTCAATGCAGACCGGCAGAGTGACGCCGAAATCCCCGGATCATTTTCCTGTGCACAGAAAATAGTGCAAACCGGAGATAATAGTAATAATGATAATTAAAAAAATTGTTGCGTAACAAATAATTTATGCAAAGTGAGGAATAGAAGAAATATGGCCTGGCGCCAAAGTCAATGTCGATGCAGGGCGTCGGCGTGATGTAGTAAAGGCGTGGCAAAGCCTGAATTCACAGGTCGGTCCGAGCTCCGGATGCGGCGTTCGCCGGACTATGTACGGAAACTGATCGAACCACCACGCGACCTTCGTTAATGCGGTCACCATTTGATAGACCTATGTACATATCATGGACATACCAGAGTAATAATTTCTTGGGAAAAATGAACCCAAACAAGCAAAAAAATACTGGGATTAATAGCACCTGGTTTATTTGTTGTAGCAATCCGAAGGAAGGTGATTCCCAAAATTGGGACTCGCTCCGCACACCCATTGCCTGATGGGCGATAAAATGACGGCATGGCAATGCTAGTAAAGGTTGACTCGCCGAGGCAAAGCCCTCGACCCAGCTAACGTGACAGAGCTAGTCGGCTAGTGACGGCGAAGTGTCCGGAGTAGGTTGATGAAGAGATGGCGAAGTCCCCGGTCCAGCCGAGATGTCGAAGCCTCGACGTCAGTCGATGAGTCGAAGTAGGTCGGCATGACGGACATCAGCTTGAAGAAGCAATAGTGCGGCCCTGTCGATGCAGGTCGTGACGTGGTCGATGCCGGCTTGATGAAGCGACCGTGCGGCGATGCCGGTATGCCCACTCCGTGTAATCCGTGGTGCGGCAATGTTGATGATGATTTATCCTTCGCGATGCCGGACTCTTGTTCGGCTTGCCGAGATGATGATCCGAAGAAGTTGAGCTCGGCTAAAGTGACGACGTGTCTAGCGCAGGTCGGCAGCCGTGGAGTAATATTGTCGGACTGGTTTGACACCAGCATGATGTTGAAGATCATGTTGAAAAGATCTTAAAGTTAGTGGGATGTGTTCGGGAACAAAACACAATACCCCATACAAAATTTCCTTAAAAAGGGATGTCCGAAATCCCGTTCATAAAAAGGATGAACTCGGGTCGGATTCGTTTTCGCGCAGAAAACAGATCCGAAAAGTGATGCACTAATCGGAAGGTTCTCGGAGTTTGGATGGTCGGATCGAGCTGAAATTTTGAGAGGTGGTAGATATAGGAATTCCGCAGCCGATCAACAGTTGGATCTTCCAAAGGACGTCCGAGCTAGAAGCTGGACACCACGCCCTATACTCATCCAAATTCCCATCCAGATTTGACAGGGCTCCGGTATATCGTGGATTGCCAGAGATTCCTCCATCGAAACTCGACGAAATTTTCCAGGGTTGTTATAGACTCAATTCCGCACAATTCCACCAAAGCAATCGTCAAAGTGATACTCGAGGAGGTGGTGGCGGCAGATAGGAGTTCGTTGTCCAAAAAAAACAGCACGGTCGCTTCAGGGCAATGTTGACGTTGAGCCCCCGAGCTCCATAGATGATTCCTCCGTGATCTTGATAGAGATCGGAGTTGATGTTTGATGAAGGCCCTCGTCCGAACATGGTGATCCGAACACGAGGCGCAATTCTTGGTCGAACCAAGGTGACCAGTCGAACTGGTGACGAAGACGCCGAAGTCGCAGTTGATCTTCAGGTGAGCCATCGATCCTTTTGTCAATCACACAGCAGAACTCTCAATGAAAGCACCAATGTCGGTGTCAAAACCGGCGGATCTCGGGTAGGGGGTCCCGAACTGTGCGTCTAGGACGTATGGTAACAGGAGGCAAGGGACACGAAGTTTTACCCAGGTTCGGGCCCTCTCGATGGAGGTAAAACCCTACGTCCTGCAAGAGTAGATCTACCACGAGATCAGAGAGGCTAAACCCTAGAAGCTAGCCTATGGTATGATTGTTGATGTGTATGTTCTATCGACTAGCCTAGCTCTGGTTTATATAATGCACCAGAGGCCTAGGTTTAACAAGAGTCCTAGCCGAATACGCCGGTGGGGAGAAGTCCTTGTCTTGATCGCCAAGTCTTTGTGGAATCTTCCTTGTATGCGGCAGCTGTCCGAACTGGCCCATGAGTATACGGCCATGGGTGGCCTCGGCCCAATCTAATAGATCGGGAGACGACGTGGTGAGTACCCCCTAGTCCAGGACACCGTCAATGTGGCTGTGGTAAGCAGATGTAACTACATAGGAAGATCAATCGCCCTTTGTAAGAGAAAGGAGAGACATAACTTGTGAGGTACGTCGATCGATGGGGGGTAGTTAAAGTCGATCTAGGTATATGTTGGGAGATCGATCGGTATACATGCATGTGTGTGTTAGAAGCAAATGAGGCTTGAGGAGATGGATAGAGAAAGAGGGATGCATGTAGGAGGTGGTATGAGAGGCATACTATATCGTGGGGGAGGAGTGTGCGAGTACGAGAACGATCAAAAGAGTGGTGGAAGTGAGGCATGGACGGTGACAAGAGAAGAGGGGAAGCTTGTGTTTGTGCTAGGCACACCTGGCTAGAGAGGCATATCGATCAATGTGTGCCGTAAAGAAGGAGCTGGGGGGCCTACACACACCGTGGTTTAACGACCTAAAGTGAAAAGACGAATTTGCGCGATGGAGTTAGAGAATGCTGAGGGAGGGTGAGAGGGATGCGGGCGTGTGCATGCACAAGAGAAAGTTAGCGCTAGCTACAAAGATAAGAGGGTGGTGTGGGTGTAAAAGACGAATAGAGATCATATATACTTCATTATAAAAAGCGAATTCGAATATTTGAAGAATTTATCATAGTGTTTCAAACTGACGGATGTGTGAATATATATAACGGTGATACACATGGTGTGGTTATGAACATGGTATACTACATTTATTATATTTTATCTCTACTCTTATAAAAAACGGAGTTGTTGATGATGGTGCGCCTGCCATCCTGCATTATAGGCCGTCTGATTTATATCTGGCGGGTAGCAAGGAAACTATGATGGTTGAAGTTGGCAACAATGATGATTGTAGATTCGTATTGAAATAGAGAAACGAATTCAAATTTAGTTCGAATTGCAGCGGTAGTATAGACATTTGGAATACACTAAAATGTTGGTATGAGTAGGTTACGTGCATTATACAGCAAGCGAAATTTTTTAATCGGACATAACATGGATTCATACTCCCTCCTTCCATCTATATAGGGCGTAATGAGATTTTTAAGACCGCCTTCGACTATTGACAAGATTAATAGTACATGACATGCACAATGTGAAAATTATATCATTGAAAGAACCTTTCACAAACGAATTTAATGGTGTGCTTTGTGTAAGTTGCATGTCATATATCATTGCTCTAATATTTGGTCAAAGTTAGCATCGAAAAACGCATTAGGCCCTATATAGATGTTAGGAGGGAGTATCTTTGAATAGCATTTGTATAGTAAAACGGGGCAAGACTCTCTCTTTGTGTGGTGTGAATAGTTTTATTTTTTTCGTTTTCTTTTTGGTTGAGGGAAGTGAGAATTGATTTGGTACGTACAAGTACAATATTACTACATGTTAGGCTTGTCCCTAAAATTCAACCCGCGTCTTGTTATATCCCGAAAATTCAGATATCGTGCTCCCAAAATTGGCGCCTTCACAACACGCGCCTTGCTATCCCGAAATTACAACGCGCGCGAAAACTCCCTCCAGCTGCCAAATCCCGACACGCGAAATCCCCCTTCTAACCCTGAGCCGAAAGGGCCACTAGTTCAAATCAGTGGGGGTACTTTTGTAACATACCCTACATTTTGGACAAGCGCGTTCCTAAGTCATGCTTCACCCCCTCCCATCGCCCCCTTTTCGCCATTTGAAATCCCAGTCCGCCATAACCTCTCCGCTCCAGCCGCGAAACACCACGCTCCTCCATCCGCCACGTCACCGCAGCCCAGCCGGAGCCTCTTCCCCGACGATGTCGTCCACCGCAACAGCTCGACGTCCCTCGTCCACCTCCCCGGATGAGGATCCGTCGTATATCTCGCCGTCCCGCCGGTTCAGCCGCCCCGTCCTCCACCTCCAAGGAGCTGCTCCGACGATCGCCTCATCTATCGCGGCTGCTCCATCCCCACAACGCTGTCTTAACCTGCTCCACCGGAACCGCATCATCCTCACCGACTCCTCGGACGAAGCCGAGGCCTACTCGGCGCCACCAAAGAGGTTGTACACTCATCGCATCGCACCTTCTCCTTAACTTGACCTCCCAATGCCGATGGTGCTCCATCCCGCACCCCCATGGAGCGGCTACCTTGAAGCTGGCGCCGCGAGCGACATCTCCACGGCGGCTCTCCCCCAGTGCGAGGCCCCTTCAGCGGCGGCGTCCATACTAGCCGGATCTGCTGCTGCTGCTCCGTCCCTCGCTCGATCGCTCGCTTGCCCAGCTGTTGCTGCTGCTCTCCCCCTCGCTCGTGTTGCTGCTCTGCTCCGATTAAGCCACACTTCAGTCGACTGAATCGACTTTTGGGTCAGTCAATTTTCAGTGGTTGGGGGGGCTCGCCAGAGTTAAGGAAGAACGGGGGCTCGCCGGAGAGGTACCCCACTATCTATATTAGGGTTCAGGGTGGGGGCGGGGGCCCTAGAGGGCTGGCCGGGGCGGCGGTGGCGAGTTGTTTTTGGGCGGCGAGGCAGCGGTGGGGCCGACGGTTCGGCCGGTGGTGGCTGGCAGCGGTTTTTGGTGATGTTAATTTTACATCCATTTTACATCATCTATTGGAGTTGCTATTAGAATCCCACTTGAGATTGACGATGTCTGTCTTGTGCTGCTTCAGCCTTGACGTCTTACGGCTCACCGGAGCTGCTCCAACGACAGAACGATCCATCACAACAGAGCAGTGCCCTAGATGCCGTCTACAGATTCCTCAGATCTTCCTCCGCACCTCCGACAGCCACCGCTGCCTCAACTACTTCAGCGACCAACCCAATGATGCTGAGGTCGACACGGCTACGGCAAAGAGGTTGTACACTTGTTGCATCACTTATTACTATACATTCACGTCGATCCATTAGGGCTATTTTGGTTCAACAGAAAAACATCGATCCACTGGTTGTTACCATCACTCTAAATTTCTCCATGCTCTCCTTACATAATCTCACCATATTTTTTCGTATGCATGTCAGATATTGTACACAATCATGCTGAACATGTAGAGAAAAAGAGAAGAGTTTTGCGCGGCAATACAATGTCATGCAGACATCGCTCCATGGTGGGTTCAATGGCAAACCCTCCCCACCCCTCTCCAGATTGTAATCCAGAGGAAGATATCTGTTCTGAGGCGTATCGGACGCCGCTGACCACTTCTATTTACCCCCCAAGGTGTTTGCTCTACCTTGGCATGATGATGTTAGTCATATGATGCATATGTTGCCTTGCAGTGCCTACTTTTGACATCATATATGTCATCTTCTTAGTTTAGACATGTTCTGTAATGCCACCTGTTTAGTTTCTATATCATATATGGGAATTATGCAGTCTCGTGTCTTTTAGCCAGCCATAATATATGTGAAATGTGCAATGCCATCCTGTTTAACCAGGCATCATATATTTGAATGATATCTTACCCATCCTTTTCTTCATTACATTTCCATTTGTCGACAATGTTTGTACATTAAACTACTCTTCCTGTGAATCAACCATTTGGGTGGAAGATGGAAAAATCTGGAGTGAAAACAAGGCCTTCAGAGCAGACAGTGCTACCTGTCGAAGGAGATCTCTTGTTGGGTCCCGATAGCTCCTCAGAGATGGATTCGGAGACAGATGACCAGTCCTATTCCCCCACTGAGGTGTATGCTCTAACTTGGCACGGTTATACTGCTCATATCATGCATATGATGTCTTGCATTGCATAGTTTAGACATCATATACACAATATTAAACACCATGTTCTTAGTTCAGACATCATATCGAATGCCCTATGTTTAGCATATAAATCACATATGTGAATTAAATGATGCGATCATGATTACTTAGATAACATGTAGGTGAATTATGTCATGCGATCATGTTTAGTTATTCATCATATCTTTGAATTATGTTATGCTATGCTATCCAGTTTAGATAGACATCATATATGTGAAATTATGTCATGCAATCCGTTTTAGTTAAATAATATACATGTCAACTATTTCATGCCCTCTTTTTTCCACACTATCTATTGCATATGTATCTCATACAATGTCTGTACATTCAACTATGTTTCCTGTTTATCAGCCATTTGAATTAGAGCAGGTCATGCCAGTATCTAGCGGACTAAAAACATGGTCTTCAAATAAAACAGTGCTACCTCTTGGTGGAGATAGCACCCCGGTTGTACATGCACAAGAACCATCCCTACCACACATAACCCAAACTCTCGCAGATTGTACCCCTACTACGATGGACAGAGAACCAGCTTCACCCAATCTAACCCCAACCCCAGCCGATAGTAACCCAGTTCCTGTTGACACAGCACCATCTCTACCACAGAGCTCCCAAACAAGAGCAGTTAGTAAGGCAGCCCCAGTGCCCAAAGGGCCAGTACTATCACGGCGAACCCCAACTCCACCAGTTAGTACGCCTATTCCTGTGGAGGAAGCACAAGCAGCTAGTCGTAGTTTATTATCTATCGCATTTGATGTTGTTAAATCGTATGTGCGTATCTTACCATCTTGGAAATATTATACTGAAGATGAAGGAAAATGCCAGTGGCAGGTGTTTGTCCAGGAGTTATGTGTAAGTAATGTTATTCATGGCAATTACTTTGCTTCGTCCCATACATCGATCCTACCTCCATGATGGTTATAATACAGCAAATTTTCCCATTTTCTCTACAGAGAAGGACCGATTTGGAAACTCATGATGAGGTAACCTGTGCTAATACCTCTGCTATCTTCAAGAATGCTTGGTGGCAGTATCGGAATTACCTAAAGAAAACGTACTTCACCGGCAAAGAAATTCATCAAATTCCCTTACGTTCTCTTGAGACACATTTACTGGACGATGACTGGGAACGCCTTGTTCTGTACTTGTCCCGAACCAAGAATGTGGTAAGGTCTATGAGCTCATTTTCTATTTTTAAGTATTATATTCTTGCATCTTATTGTACTCTGTTCATGTAGAACAAGTGCCTAAACTTGAAGAACAACTATTCTAATTTAAGATTCCATTGCTAGCATAGGACATAGATATATGTTTGTTTGATGCTTTTATTATGTACTAGTACTTGGCAATAGAAGACTTGGTAGTTTAATCCTGTCCACCTTACTAATGAACTGGTTCACCGAAATGAGTTTCATATACTAGTACATGCTAAACTTGTTATGTGTCTGCTTGTTTCTTCTTTTAGAATGCTGACAGAATATTGGGGAAGAGTGCCTTATTAAGCAACGGTAAAGGAAGTAATGCAGATAAGGTTTAGGATAGTGACACATCCTGTCTTGGTTTAGTGTTGGAGTTACTGGCCACTACCGCTTGCACAAGCTATTCAAACTCACTTTCTAAATCAGTTCGGTTTCTTGAGTCTCAACTACAAGCTGAAAGACATCGATCAACTGTGCTGCGACAAGAAGTGGAAGGACTGCGGAAGTCCCTGGAGCATTCAAATGCATACTTTCTTGTGCAATAGCAAATGTTGGAGGATTTTAGCGCCAAACAGGACAAAGCTAATCAGCTTGCTAAGCTTATTGCCAGCATGGTGGATACCCAGGATAACGTTTCTTGAGCTCTTCTGAAGTTGTTTCAGTTATGCTCTTGTTTTGCTGCCGCGTTTATTTTCACTGGTGGCCAATTTGATGGCCAGTGTATATGATATGCTGCTTTGTTCCCTATATTTGAACTGGTGGCGAACTTTGACGCCTAGTGGATGTAATATGTGTAATAGCCATGATAGCCTAGCGTTAGTTGCTTGCTTATTTATTTCCTTGTTGTCTTGTTTATTTGTTTGCTTGTAGTCATTGCAGTTCTTTTTCCGTGGTTAACTAGTGGCTGCAATAACCTATTTTTTAAAACTAGGCCACAATAACCATGGGCTAATATTCACTGTAGTGACACTGGGCCTCCTACGGGCCGTAGAAATAGTGGGCCTCCTACGGGCCGTAGAAACAGTAGGCCTTCTACGGGCCGTAGAAACAATGGGCCTTCTATGGGTCGTATCATCAATGGGCCTTATATGGGTGATGTAGGGTAGGAACCCTAGTGGCCCGATCTTTCACGTAAGGAGCAGATCCCGCGAAGAACAAGATGAACGCGAAGAGGGGAACGAGGAAAAACGGGGGAAAACACAAGGGGAAACACAAGAGGAACACTCAAACTAACAAGAACAAGTCACACATGTGCTAGATCCTCGGGTACATAGAACGATACACGAATCCACGGACAACTAAGGACGATACATAAGGGTAGCCGGTTCTTCACCGAGAGGAGGTCTTGAATCCACAAGGGGATCTTCCCATAAAGGGGTCTTGAATCCAAGGTGGATCTTCTCCGGAGAGGGGCCGCGGTCACTCTCGGAGAGATGATCCGTATGGATGAGCAAAAGCTATCCTCACATATGAGCTACAACTTTGCTAACCCTAGAAAGTTGTACGGGATAGAGTATATATAGTCTAGGTGACGAAAGGGTACACGGGCCTCGGCCCAAGTGGCTGCGCGCAGGCAGGGCCGGAAGTTTCGGGCTAGGCCGGAGGTTCCGAGGAGGGTCCGGCCTAACCAGAGAGTTGGCGCAGTGGAGGGGTGCTAGCGTCCAGGGGCCGGAAGGTCCAGGCAGGCCGGAAGTTTCGGGCGCCGGAAGGTCCGGGACGGGGTCCGAGCTAACCCGAGAGTTGGCACGCCTGGGCTGGTCGAAGTCATCGGCGGCCGAAAGCTCCAGGTCGGCCGGAAGGTCCGGGGATCGGAAGTTCCGGGCTCTGGCCGGAAGTTCGGGGCTGTCCAGAGTGTTGACGCCTGTCTCTTCTTCTACAGTCCTCAGCTCCGAGTCTTGAGCGTTGTACCTGGTGACACATAGTATCTCGGACTTAGGCAGTAGCCATGTCTTACTTAAAGAGGGGGAAAACTCATGTAGGAGTGATGTCACCTCGGATTGAATAGCACGTGCCCTAGCCCTTGTCATTGGTCCACTTGGAGCTTGGATAGTTGAGGTGGCGTCCATGTGGATGGTCGTGGGATGCTCCGCATCATCTGCCCTCCCTTGGGGAAGATCCGTCCTCGGATCGAGTTCTTCATCACCATGGAAGGGAGAGAGATCTTTGATGTTGAAGATGTCGCTCACGTTGTATTTGTCCCGTGGGAGGTCGATCTTGTAAGCGTTGTCATTGTAGTGTGCGAGCACCTTGAAGGGTCCATCGGCTCGAGGTCGAAGCTTAGACTTGCGTTCTTGTGAAAAGCGCTCCTTGCGAAGGTGTATCCACACGAGATCACCAATGTTGAAGACCATAGGTTGCTTGTCGACGTTGAGTTTGGTCGCAAGGCGTTGTACTTGGCGCTCGATGGTGTTTCTTGTATCTTCATGCACCTTCTTGATATGGGTCGCTCGTGCACTTGCGTCCAAATTGATTCGCTCTTGGAGTGGTAGAGGTAGAATATCCAATGGTGACAAAGGGTCGAATCCGTAGACGACCTGGAAAGGGGACTTGCCGGTTGTTGAGTGTCTTGCTTGGTTGTAGGCGAACTCAGCGATGGGTAGACACTGCTCCCACTCATTGATGTTCATCTTGATGAGTACTCTAAGTAGAGCGGAGAGTGTGCGGTTTGTCACCTCCGTTTGGCCGTGGTTTGAGGATGGTACGCCGTGGAGATGAGTAGCTTGATTCTGAGCTTGGCGCATAGGGTCTTCCAAAAGTAGCTAAGGAACTTGACGTCGCGGTCCGAGACGATAGTCTTTGGCACACCATGTAGACGCAATATTTCCCTACAAAAGAGATTAGCCACATGTGAAGCATCGTCTATCTTGTTACAAGGAATAAAGTGTGCCATTTTGGAGAAACGGTCCACAACGACAAATATGGAATCTTTTCCATTGCGAGTCCTAGACAAACCAAGTACAAAGTCCATGCTAATGTCTTCCCAAGGTTGGTATGGAATCGGTAAAGGCATATATAGACCATGAGATTGAGCTTTGGACTTAGCTTTGCGACATGTAGAACACCGGTTGGTGAAACGATTGACGTCCCGAAACATCTTTGGCCAAAAGTAGCTCTTTGAGAGCGTGGCGAACGTCTTGTCGCGCCCGAAGTGTCCCATTAAGCCTCCTCCATGAGATTCCTGCAAAAGCAACAAACGAAGCGAGGACTCGGGAATGCAAAGTTTGTTAGCTCTCATAAGGTAGCCATCTTTGATGTAATATCATTCCCAAGATGTATTCGACAAACACTTGGCATAAGGAATGGCAAAAGTTGTATCATGCTCATATAAGTCTTTGATATGCTCGAAGCCAATGACATCTAACTCAAGTTGCGTGACAAGCATGCAAATGCGGGAAAGAGCATCCGCTACTATGTTTTCTTTACCTTTGATGTACTTGATGACATATGGAAAAGACTCAATAAATTCACTCCATTTAGCATGACGCTTGTTCAACTTAGTTTGTCCCTTAAGATACTCGAGAGTCTCATGATCGGTATGAATGATAAACTCATGGGGACGAAGGTAGTGTTCCCATTCATGCAAAACGCGAACTAAAGCATATATATAGCTCTTTGTCATAGATGGGGTAGTTGAGTTGCGCTCCCGAAAGTTTCTCACTAAAGTAAGCTATGGGGTGCTTCTCCTGCGTTAACACACCTCCTATGCCATTACCACTAGCATCGCAATGAATTTCAAAAGGTTTGTCAAAGTTGGGTAAAGCAAGCACGGGAGCATGAGTAAGCAAATTCTTAAGCTCATTGAATGCGGTATCTTGGGATGGTCCCCAAACAAAAGGCGCATTCTTCTTGCTCAAAGCATGCAAAGGCAAAGCAATGGTGCTAAAATCCTTTACAAAGCGACGGTAGAAACCCGCAAGGCCAAGGAAACTACGCACTTGATGCAAGTTGGTTGGTTGCGGCCAAGTCTTAATAGCATTGATCTTGGACTCATCTACATGAACACCCTTAGAAGAGACAACAAATCCTAAGAAAACGAGCTTATCAACACCAAAAAGGCATTTCTCCATATTAGCATAGAGATGCTCTTTCCTAAGAGTTTGCAAAACGGTGCGGACATGGGTGACATGCTCTTGGATAGATTTGCTAAACACAAGAATATCATCAAAGTAGACCACAACAAATATACCAATGTAAGGGCGAAAGACATGATTCATGAGGCGCATAAAAGTGCCCGGTGCTTCCGAAAGACCCATAGGCATGACTAACCACTCATACAAACCAAACTTTGTTTTGAAGGCGGTTTTCCATTGATCACCCTCTTGTATGCAGATTTGATAGTAACCACTCTTAAGATCAATTTTGGAAAATATAGTGGCACCGCTAAGCTCATCAAGCATATCATCTAGGCGTGGAATGGGATACCTATAACAAACGGTGATAGCATTGATAGGTCTACAATCGGAGCACATGCGAAAACTACCATCACGTTTTGGCACAAGAATGACCGAAACGGCACAAGGGCTCAAACTTTCACGCACATGTCCATGGTCTATGAGATGTTTTACTTGCCTTTGAATTTCTTTGGTTTCTTCGGGGTTGACGCGGTAGGGAGCTTTGTTTGGAAGTGGTGCTCTGGGGATGAGGTTGATTCGGTGCTCAATGCCTCGTAGAGGGGGTAGTCCCGGAGGTAGCTCATCGGGAAAAACATCTTGAAATTCCTGCAAAAGAGAAGACAACACTAGAGGAAGAGTGTGAGAGGTGTTAGTTTGTGGTGCATTGTCCTTGCACACAATGATGTAGTGTAGGACACTAGATGGGTTCTCACACACTTCTCTCATCTCACGTTTGGTGGCAAATATTACTAAGTTCTTGTTTTCGCTCATCGTGGAGGCACTCAATTTGGGCTTGTGGCGCTCACTCTCTTTTTGGTGGCTCACTCTCTCACCATTCTCTCCATGATGGGTATTATGCTTGTCGGCGATCACTTGACTTGGTGACATTGGATGGAGGACGTACTCCTTGCCCTTCATTTTGAAGATGTAGTGGTTCGTTCGACCGTTGTGGACGACTCCTCTATTGAATTGCCATGGTCGTCCAAGGAGAAGATGACAAACGGTCATTGGAACGACATCACACTCCAAGGTGTCTTTGTAGGCGGCGATCTTGAAGGAGACTTGTACTCGGTGCTCGACTTGGATGGTGCCGGAGTCACTAAGGCATTGCACTTTGTATGGATGTGGATGCTTCGTCTTGGGCAATTGGAGCTTGGAGCAAAGTTCTTCACTTGCGAGATTGTGACAACTCCCTTCATCGATGATGACCTTGACGGATCGTCCATTAATTCCGGCCTTGGTGTGGAATATGTGGCATCGTTGGTCTTCTTCTTGGTGATGTTGGAGAGTCAAGACTTTTGAGACAACAAGTGCGGGACTTGAGTCTTCATCACAAAAGACTTGTTCTTCTTCATTGTTCACTTGGCGGTGCATGGCGACTTGCTCAAGTGCTTCCATTTCACCTTCACTCATGGAGTCATAAGTGCCATCGTAGTTGAAGACCATGGTCCGCTTGTTGGTGCACTCGTAGGACTTGCGGCCTCGGCCTCCGCAAGTGAAACACTTGAAGGAACTCGTCTTGACGGTCTCATCGGTTGGGCTTGAAGTTGCCCGTAGTAGGGTTGCTTGTAGTTGGCGAAGCTTTCTTGGAAGTCGACTTGTCGATGTTGGAAGTAGAATGTCTTGTAGTCGGTGTTGGAGTCATTGAAGCGTGGTTATTGGAGAAACCGTAGGACTTGGATGAGAACTTGGCGTACTTGAAATCATCTTGCACTTGGTGTTCCGCTTTGGTAGCTTGGTGCACTAGCTTGATGAGATTTGAGTATGGTTGGAAGTCGGCGATCTTCTTGATAGGATGATTGAGTCCATTCAAGAAACATGTCATTGTTTTCTCATCATCTTCCGTGACATTGGCTCGTATCCTGGCAATCTCCATCTCCTTGTAGTACTCTTCAACGCTCTTGGTTCCTTGCTTGAGTTGTTGGAGTTTCTTGAAGAGGTCGCGGTTGTAGTAGGTAGGCACGAAGCGTGCTCTCATGACAACCTTCATTTGTGCCCAAGTAGTGATGGGTGGTTCACCTCTTGCCTCACGACGCTCTATGATTTGTTCCCACCATATGAGGACATAGTCTTGGAACTCAAGGGATGCCATCGCGATCTTCTTCTCTTCTTCATTGTGCAAACGGAAGATCTTGTCAACTTTCAATGCCCATGAAAGGTATTCTTCGGGATCGTTGCTTCCGTTGAACTTGGGCATGGTGAACTTGAGCTTGCCGTAGCGTTGCTCTTCATTGTGTTGAGGTCGGGGATGATGACGCCCATGTTGTAGATGATTGTTCAACTCGTGGTGCTCTTGTCGCGGAGGGTTGTGAACCTCGTGTTGCTCTTGTCGCGGAGGGTTGTCAACCTCGTGTTTCTCTTGTCGCGGAGGGTTGTCAACCTCGTGTTGCTCTTGTCGTGGAGGGTTGTCAACCTCGTGTTGCTCTTGTCGCGGAGGATTCCCATTGTTTCCATGCTCTTGATGAACTTGATGGTCTTGGCGAGCTTGTGGAGGAGCACGTCGAGCTCGAGGAGGAATTAGACGATGCATGCGAGCTTGAAGTCGTCGTTCGTGAATTTCTTCGCGAAGTGCTTCCTCTTCTTCACGGGCTTGACGGCCTCGGTCAGCAATGGATCGACTCGCATCGCGTAGAGCTTGTTGCGCCTCAAGTGCTTGAGCGTCACGGAGTTGTTGTTCTTTACGTTGAGCCTCGGCATCTTGTGCATTTTGGTGTAGACGCGCGCGTTCTTCCTCTTCATGTTGGCGTTGTAGTTGTCGTTCTCGAGCTAGCGCAAAGGCTTCTTCGGCTTGACGTCGTCGGTGCTCTTGAGAGTCGCTGTCGTGTAGAGGATTGCGGTTAGCTTGACGGTCGGTGCGCGTGGCTCGACAAAGAGTGTTCGATGTCGATGTACTTGAGCCGGAGAGGGTAAAGTCGGAATGGCGACTTGAACGGCTCCTTCTTGAAGTGGAAGAAGAGCGGTTGAGCAACAAAGCGCGAATCTCGTCCATCCTTGCGTCATTCTCTTGCTTGTGATCGTCGAGCTTGTGGTCAAAGTTGTCCCTTGTACGTTGCTCGGAAAGTCGTAAGTCGGCGGCAAGGTTGTCGATGCGTTCACTCATAGCTTTTTGCTCTTGATGCAAAGCATGTTGTGCACCAAAGAGTCTTGGTGACGAAGGAGTTCATGTCGTGGTCTTACTCCATGAAGAGTGGGTTGGTAGAAGTACTTGGCCTATCCATCATTCCAAGACAAATGTGAGTGGTAGAAAGAGA
This sequence comes from Triticum aestivum, assembly GCF_018294505.1. Lineage (NCBI taxonomy): Eukaryota > Viridiplantae > Streptophyta > Magnoliopsida > Poales > Poaceae > Triticum > Triticum aestivum. The sequence continues at coordinate 35,619,553 of NC_057800.1, read as the reverse complement.
AGAACGATTACCAAATGTACCTTGACCGAAGTTGAAAGTGGATCGAGGATCACTCCAATGTAGGACAAGGAAATAGCACAATTGGTACGAGTTCTTGTCGGTTTCTCACACCTACACAAGTAAAAGCTTTTGGTGGAGCTTGGTTAGGATGGTGGCAAAAATATTGATGTAATTGTAAGTGAGCTTCAATAATGTTGGAAAAGATTCACAAGATGCAGTGTAACAAGTAGACCAAGAATATAAGGTACACGGAAACACAGACGCAAAAAGATAAGTGGGGTTGTGCAACCAAGGGTGAGCCAAAATGTGGAATCCACGAAAATGATCTTGTTGCACAACACAAGAGAGACGCTAGCACGATTGCACGATAGGCGGATACAAGAACTTGTGCACAACCTACTTAGCAAAAATGTAACGACTTCTATCCCAAATACTTTGTATGCAAGGTGTTGTTATGATATGATCCAAGATGATCGAGTATGACAATCTTAATGTTGTATGATGCTATGGTTCTTGCTTAAAAGCTCTTTGCTTATCCTTCCTCTTTGTTTAAAAGCTTGTTTGGCTCTTTGATGTTTGAGCTCTTTTCTCATGCAATGCTTGACGAACCAAGATAGCAAATGAGTATGCGATGAAAACTTTGTGACACAAGAGATGATACCAATATAGGCAACAATGATGTATGTATGCTATGGGAAGTATGATCACTAATGTGCACAAGTCTTGTTGCCGGCAATGCTCAATGGCTAGTCTCGATGGGTAGGCAACGCAAAGGAGTAAGGCTATGATGGCTATCAATGTAATGGCAAGAGTGATATGTCCAATACCAAGATGAGGTTACCGGTCTTGCTTCCGATATGGTGTCAAAATGGTGGCATGAATACCAAGTCATAGTCGAGGTGGTCGTTGTTGATGACGCGTCCGTGGCGAAAATGAGCAGCGGTGATGTCGATGTCGAACCGTACCTAGATAGCCGAAACACAAAAGGATATAGTACCGCAACTCAAATTCTCAAACCTCAAAGTAGAAATTGTGTCAGAGAGCGTCCAAAAATAGTTGGGTTATGTGGAAATGGTTGAGGTATGCGGAAGTATATATGGTATATGGGGAGCACCAGAACAAAATTTGGTGGAAATTGGGCGGAGATGTGGGAGTAGTGCAAACTTTCTGTCGAAGCCGGAAGTTCCGGGCAAGACGGAGGGTCCGGGGTCCAGAGGTTCCGGGGAGGCCGGAATGTCCGGGCTGGACCGGAAGTTCCAGTGGTCGGAAATCTGCCAAGAACAGAGACTTGGGGATCGTGGATTTGGGCGGAAAAACTTGGGGAAAAGCCCAAATCCGAAGGGGAAAAAGAAGAAATTGGAGGAAAAGAAGGTGGGGCGGCTAGATCTACGAGCCACACACAAATCACGGATCAAAACCAACAAAATCTCAACACACGAACAAATCACAAAAAAAAATTTGGGGCTATTTTTGGTGGGGATTTTCGGATTAGGACGAAAAACAACAAAATTAGGCTAGAAACACAACGGGGAGGCTCCGAAATCATGATCAACGTGGCTCTAGATACCAAGATGATGTACGGTAGGAACCCTAGTGGCCCGATCATTCACGTAAGTAGCGGATGCCGCGAAGAACACGATGAACGCGAAGAGGGGAACGAGGAAAAACGGGGGAAAACACAAGAGGAACTCTCAAACTAACAATAACAAGTCACACATGTGCTAGATCCTCGGGTACATAGAATGATACATGAATCCACGGACAACTAACGACGATACATAAGGGTAGCCGGTTCTTCTCTGAGCTGGGCCATCGATGGGCTGGGTGCAGGACCCTCATATTCAAGAGCTGCTTCTCAAGCAGACGGATAACGCAGGAGCTGCCGCCCGAGAGAAAGCCAAGATGGATCAACTTGAGTTAGACGCGGTTACTCCATTGTATGAAGGATGCAGGCCCGAGGATACCCGCCTGAAAGTAACTCTCATGGCTCTGGAGATGAAGGTAAAACACAAAATGACCGACGCATTCTTCGACGAGAACATGTCATTCTGGCACGAACTTCTTCCCAAGGGGAACAAGTGCCCGACCAGTTTGGACGAGCAAGGGTGCGGGCCAGCCAGCACCGAGTATGATCCGTGCTCAGGACGGGCCACCTTCACCTGAGGATTTAATGAGGAGGTTGCATGTGGCGGGTAGGCCGATGCTACCGAGAAATAAGCTCGATGCTGCAACCGGTGCTATGCGGAGTCTGCATGACAGTGTTCTTTCTTTGGAGAAGCGGCGTCTCAGAGAGAAGGATGTGGCATACCCGGTTTTCGCGGCCAAGGTGCCAGAGGGCAAGGGCTTTGTGGATAACTCCATCGGGGGTACGATCGTCCTGCGGTTTGATGACATCCACGCTATGTTGAACCTTCATCCGCTGCACTACACCTTCGTTCGGCTATTTTCGCTGAGTATGGAGATGCGGATCATTCGCGACAAGACCCCGGACATCGTGATAGTCGACCCCTTCTACATGCGTGCCAAGATCTTGGGCAGCGCTGGGGACCGGCAAGTCGCGAGTTCTTACCTCGAAGGCGTCATTCTGGCAAACCAAGATAAGGATAACTTCCTCGTGCCTTACTTTCCCGAGTAAGTCCTCCCCTCAACCGCCCCGTAACATATGAATTCTTAGATTTCGATCATTTTTCTTTTAACATTCCGTGTTTTCTGCAGTGACACACATTGCACGCTCATCCTCCTAAGCCCCAAATATTCCATGGCCACGTATTTCGACCCGGACCATCATTCGAACATAGACTACACAAATTTCAAGAAGGTTCTTGATGATGTTCTCCCCGGCTACGCCAAATCTGGAGGCACCTTCCCCAGGCCTATTCATAAGTACGGCAAGCACGTGTTCTCCCACAATACGATGTTCTGCTGCGTCAAGCAGCCGCCTGGCGGTCAGAAGGGTGCCTACTACGCCATCCATCACATGCGGGCGATCATACGGGACCATCATCAACTTCTGCTACCGAGTAAACTCAAAGATTGGGCTGCGACCGTGTCGGCAATCCAGGACGCGGACATCAGACAAGAATTCTTTTGCATCCAGTCGGAGTTTGCGGAAATCATCTATCAAGATGTCCTTTGTACCTCGGGGCAGTTCTACCTCAGAAATCAATCGTCCAACAGTGACATCGACACAATGCTACAAATGAAGGCTGACAACGACCGTTATTTCATGACTCCCACGATAGACGGCATCTTCATCCACGCTCCGGTCCCTTGAGTCGAGTCGAAAGCAGTGATGCTGTGTCTAGTTCTGAAACATCGATTGGCTCATGTTATAATTAAACTTTAATGAACTTGTAGTATGTCTCTTTGGTTTCGAGAGTCGTTCAACTTAGATGTAATTGATGCTATTAATGTCTTGCTTTTCTCTTCCGATCGTTCTGTTGCATACTTATATATTGCTTATGTATTGTCTGTGAATTAGTACTAACGTTTCGTTTGGCTAGTGCATAGCGATGCCGTCGTATGTCGTGTACAAGGTAAGGTTCCCGGAGTCTACAACGACTGGGAGGAGTGTCGGAGACAGGTTCACCGATTCAGCGGTAACAGTTACAAAGGGTACACCACTAGGGCCGAGGCTGAATCTAGATACGCCCGCTATCTAGAGGGAGAAGGGAGGGAGCCTTGGAGGAACCGGATGAAGACGAGTTTCATCGTGATGACCGCAGCTCTCTTCTATGTGATGGTAGTTTAGATGATCGATATTGACTTGTAATGTGAAGACAAACTCGCTACTCGCGGTCTCGAGACTTGTAATATAATGTTCTATCTTTGTTCGGTCTTTTCAATTTGGAGAATAATATGATGAATTGTATTCGGAGACTAATATGATGAATTGTATTCAGAGACTAATCTTCTATTGTATTTGATGAATCTGTTGTTGATGTGTGTTGTCTATATTTTGTCCAATTATACATTTTGTAACCTGTGCAAAAAATAGAAAATAAAAAAATAAAAAAACCTAATATTCATACTAATGGCGCATCACATCACAGTGCGCCATTAGTATGCCAAAGGATACTAATGGTGCATCATTGAACAGTGCGCCATTAGTATGCCGAAGTTACTAATGGCGCATCTTGTTGTTGTGCGCCATTAGTATGCCAAAGCACCTGGGTATACATGGCCCCCTGGGAGGCATACTAATGGCGCACTATTGTATATACTAATGGCGCATCTGAGGTCCTCCATTAGTATAACAGATACTAATGGCGCACCAGTGGCGCGCCATTAGTAAAATATACTAATGGCCAAATTAGGTGCGCCATTAGTAGGCCTTTTCCTAGTAGTGCTATCATCATGGCTGAAGAGCTAGCCTGTTTACAACTAGCCCTGTTCGACATAATTTCCCGTGCGTAGATGCCCGTGCATTGCACGGAACACCAAGATTGGGGGTGGACGGTTCCGGCAGCGGCCATCGCGCCAGATTTTTCCATGGCCTTCTACTCCTAGATGTGGTGGGGAGGAGATGAGGCTGATTGTGAGAGACAAGGAGTTGTTTGTAAATAGGGAACAAGTGCGGGCATCTTTTTGCAAAAATGGAGAAGCTTGGTTTGTATGCGTCAGATCTAGATCCGACGGCTATTGGTGAAAGATGGGAGGCACAACATCATCACCAACTCAGGACCTGTTTGATTCGCAGGATTTTGAAAACGCAGGAATAGGACACGGCAATATTACAAGTTTCAAACTGATATTACAAATGTTAGGAGTAATGCACACCTACGAAGAGGGAATTACTAGGAAGTTTACGTAAGAACTTTCGTTACTTTAGGTGGATGCAGCATTATCGTACAAACTAAAATCCACCGCCCTGACAAGTCACTAATGGCCAAATAAGTTTTCGAGTCTCTGGCCACTTGATGTTTCAAAAACAAATTCAGCTTCTACGGAGAAATGAGCTCCACCGTGTACCCACGCGGGTGTGGCTGGGCACGAAGCGTGAGTACGTGCATGGTGCACCTATTCTCTTCTTGTATCCGTACACCACTACGTGGGGTTGTGTGAGAGAGATACAAACCTAGAGAGATATAGTGTGTGG
>NC_057800.1:35579239-35614118 GCF_018294505.1 Triticum aestivum | reverse complement strand
GAGAGTTTTTTTTGTGGGGGGGGGGGTCAATCAAAAAATTTAACATATGCAATGTGTGTGAAATAGAGTCCTGGATATAACATATATATAGAGGGGGCGATCCACGAGAAGAGAGTGGAGGTATCATCGGCTTGAGGTGTCCATAGAATCGAAGAGAGGGATGATGATGTGTGTGTGTGTGCGCGCGCGCGCGATCGATAAAGAGTGCCATCGAATTTGTGTGTGCCCATGTCAAAGATATAGAGTGGCTGGCCTACTGGAACATGAGATGGGACATGTGCAGTTTGTCTCTGTGGCATGGATACCTACCTATAGCGCTCGACTATCAGTGTGTGGTGGGGGAAGAGGGTGGCCCAATTAACTATAGAGGTACAATGGCTGGTATATGTGTGGAGGAGGAGAGAGGCCTACCTCATGTATTAAGGAGATCGATCTGCCTCATGTATTAAGGGAGATCGATCGGCATCCATGCATATGTGCAGGAGATGAATAAGGTTGGGAGAGAGACAGAGCTATAGTGTTGGAGGGGGTGGTAGTGGAGTTGCTTCTAACAAATGGTGGGATAGGCTTGCTAGACAAACGGAGGGCACGCCCGCAATATCAATAAGAGAGGAGATGGCTGCTTGTTGTCTGTGCACGTGCATGTGAGAGACGGGTCAGGAGGCATGCACAAATGATGAGGGGGGACGATGTGTGTCGGTGTCAAAACTGGCGGATCTCGGGTAGGGGGTCCCGAACTGTGCGTCTAGGCCGGATGGTAACAGGAGGCAAGGCACACGAAGTTTTACCCAGGTTCGGGCCCTCTCGATGGAGGTAAAACCCTACATCCTGCTTGCTTAATATTGATGATATGGGTAGTACAAGAGTAGATCTACCACGAGATCAGAGAGGCTAAACCCTAGAAGCTAGCCTATGGTATGATTGTTGATGTGTATGTTCTATCGACTAGCCTGGCTCTGGTTTATATAATGCACCAGAGGCCTAGGTTAACAAGAGTCCTAGCCGAATACGCCGGTGGGGAGAAGTCCTTGTCTTGATCGCCAAGTCTTTGTGGAATCTTCTTTGTATGCGGCAGCTGTCCGAACTGGCCCATGAGTATACGGCCATGGGTGGCCTCGGCCTAATCTAATAGATCGGGAGACGACGTGGTGAGTACCCCCTAGTCCAGGACACCGTCAGTAGCCCCCTGAACCGGTCTTCAAGTTAGGGACGCTCCATGATTCTTTCGAACTGTTCTTCATCTTCGGTCGTCGGTCTTGAAAACTGGTTCAACAAATCTTCTTTATCTTCGATCTTGAGGATCACCGAAATGCATTCGACGAGTTTACACATCGGGTATCCAAGGAGCCCCTTTATGTTTCCGGCCTTTACCAATGCCTTGTTATTTTTATGCCACACCTCGGGTTTGAAGTTGTTCCTGGGCGGCAGCGTCCTCTTGCGTCCGAGCTCCAACGCCGGACTGTATTCGAGGTATCTTTTGCAACCGAGCACCAACGCCGGACCGCTTCCTAGCTCTAATGCCGGAATGTATCCGAGCTCCAACGCCGGACTATGTATCCGAGCTCCAACGCCGGACTGTATATCTGAGCTCCAACGCCGGACTATTCCGAGCTCCAATGCCGGACTATATCTGAGGTGTCGTAAATCACCTTGGTTCAAAGAAGTCTGAAGGAGTTTAGCCGAGCTTAATGCCGGATATGCCCTCTATGGAGCCAGCCCCTAGCGCCCGAGCTTTATGCCGGGCTACATCCGAGGTGGTGCACCACCCCGAATGTGGGCCGATTTTTGTGAATATTTTTTATTGGTGCAATTTATTCTCTGCCGAGATATATAGCCAGTAGCCCTCAAGGTGTGTATCGGTCTAAAACCCGAGATGCACCTGAAGGATGACGTAAGACCGCTGATCCCAGTAGCCGCTCAGAGTCAGGTTGATTTGCAGAATCGGCCTGAGGATCAAGTCCAAGCTCGGCAGAATACTTCGGGACACTAAAAGCGGCGTTCTCAGTCCTCGAGACTCAGGTTGGGTGCGGCCGACCAACCTGGACAAGCAATGCAGTAGCCCCCGAGACACTGGTCGGGTGGTAACACCAGATCAGGGGATCAATGTGCCCCTTTAATATTTGTTAATAATAAGCCCGAAGCCTAGTAGCCCCCGAGCCTTAATGCGGGCACGGGTGGCCGAATTAAGGATCAATATCCATAGTAAAATCAAAAATTATGTGTAATGACTCTATGTATCCAAGTACTTTACGTCATTAATGCTCGTATCCGCATTGTACAAAACTTTGTTGACCGACCATCGACTTCCACCTCCTCGGCCAGTAGCTGAGGAGTGTTTGTCCTACTTTATAAAGCCTTTATGAGGGCAAAGATTTACAACAAACAAGGCAATCTGGCCATACAGTTTTATAAACAAAGGTACGCAGAGAGTTATATTACTGTTTAACAGAAGAAATGTCTTCCAAAGAAAATAGACCCCCTATCGGTTCCTTTCTTTGGGTTGTCATGCTAAGCATGATCATTAAACCTCAGCTCTAATGTAAGAGCAAAATATTGAGGATTTAGTTTGGGAGGCCAGTTAATAGCCCCGGTAGTGTTCGGCGACAGTCGGGGTCAAGCCGTAAACACTTTGGCCAATGTTATGAACGGCCCATCTTTTAACATAGTCATCGGATCGCTGACCAGTTTACGCTTATTGTGAAAGTCAGTTTTCGGCTTTCTCCACTGAGGTGCTTAACCATGTGAGCTGGAAGCACAATCGCAGTGGTTCTCCCTTTGCACGCCTAGCCGAACAAAACGGAACGTAGGAAGCAAGTGCAGGAGCCGGGCAACCCAACTATTGACCGAAGACACAATTCGAAACCGATGCATATATAGCAATATCTGAGAATGTTTTTGCCGAATCCCTAAAGGTGTCCGGCGTTGCACTGTGAGACTAATGCTGGAAAAGCACAAATAGTTTAAAAGTGCAAAAAAGCTTGGAAAACCAAGAAACATCAGTAAAAACATGACGTCCGAACAATATCAAGTGTTCGGTGCCAATCCGAAAGTTGGTCTTAGAAAAAAGAAGTGCTTCTGTCGTGATTTAACATGATACATCCTATCTCAAGACTTCGAGCGGGTCAGCCTACGGCTTCAACCTCCTATCCCGAGGGGGGAGTACTTCTCATCAGGCCAGTTTAGCAAACTAAACTCTAGCGGCTTTGAGAGAGAAATTAGGCTCCCCGGCTAGTGACCGCACAATCGTGTCGAAAAAAGGAGTGATAAATAATAATAATAAAACTTTGCAATGACTAAGAAGAAGAACACTTATTATAAAACGGCTCAAATAAACTTAAGAGCCCCCAAGTGACTTGGGTAGAAGAATGATTGCATGTACCGAAGTACTTATATCATATCTATGTTCAACCGAACTTTAAACGCGTCTTAACCGACCGTCGGCTTCTCCATCTTCGGTCAAGGACCGAAAAGTGTTATGTACTCCATTGGTCGAGAATATCGACGGTGTTTCCAATAACCAGGCAATCAGGCCATAAGGCTGTAACAGACAAAGCGTGCTCAGGGAACTTATGCTATATTACCGTGAGGTGTAAGAAGCATCTTCGAAGAAAATAGTACCCCCACTGATACCTTTCTTCGATGCTCATTGTTATTATGAGACTTGTGCAATAGATTTTTTGTACTCATGAGTTCAGTTGTGTGCCGATCATCATTGAAAACTATAAGAGCGCTAGCTTTCGGCTTCACCCAGTCTGAGGTCCGGCTCGGGCGACCCGATCGTGACAATCGCAGAGGTGCTCCCTTTACTCCCTAGCCGAACAATCAGGAACATAGGGGTAAACACAGGAGCGAGGCAACCCAGCTTGCAAATCGCTTAAGTCAATATGGTGCATATTGTGGCATAATACACGGACAAGGAACGAAGCCGTACAAGTATAATCATATGCAAGTGGAAAAGCTTCATGAAGGAAGCCCCCAAATGAATTGGGTATTTGAATTTATGCGTCACAAACAAAGTTTGGACAAGGAAATTTTTTACAAGCAACTTTTTTCCAAAAAAGTATAATGCTTGGTCGAACCGAACACAAGTTAGAAATCAAAGCTTTGAGCATGAAAGCGACTTAGCTGGTTAATGTGTTCGGTATTGATGACGCGGTCCGAGCTTGATGCAGGGCAAGGTTCCATCCCCCAAGCTGGTCCCGAGGTGGCGGAGCGGAGAGCTGGACACGCCGAAGTGGTGACATAGCACGGTCAATGCAGACCGGCAGAGTGACACCGAAATCCCCGGATCATTTTCCTGTGCACAGAAAATAGTGCAAACCAGAGATAATAGTAATAATGATAATTAAAAAAATTGTTGCGTAACAAATAATTTATGCAAAGTGAGGAATAGAAGAAATATGGCCTGGCGCCGAAGTCAATGTCAATGCAGGGCGTCGGCGTGATGTAGTAAAGGCGTGGCAAAGCCTGAATTCACAGGTCAGTCCGAGCTCCGGATGCGGCGTTCGCCGGACTACGTACGGAAACTGATCGAACCACCACGCGACCTTCGTTAATGCGGTCACCATTTGTTAGACATGTGTACATATCATGGACATACCAGAGTAATAATTTCTTGGGAAAAATGAACCCAAACAAGCAAAAAAATACTAGGATTAATAGCACCTGGTTTATTTGTTGTAGCAATCCGAAGGAAGGTGATTCCCAAAATTGGGACTCGCTCCGCACACCCATTGCCTGATGGGCGATAAAACAACGGCATGGCAATGCTGGTAAAGGTTGACTCGCCAAGGCAAAGCCCTCGGCCCAGCTAACGTGACGGAGCTGGTCGGCTAGTGATGCCGAAGTGTCAGGAGTAGGTTGATGAAGACATGGCGAAGTCCCCGGTCCAGCCAAGATGTCGAAGCCTCGACGTCAGCCTGAGTCGAAGTAGGTCGGCGTGACGGACATCAGCTTGAAGAATCAATAGTGCGGCCCTGTCGATGCAGGTCGTGACGTGGTCGATGCCGGCTTGATGAAGCGACCGTGCAGCGATGCCGGTATGCCCACTCCGTGTAATCCGTGGTGCGGCAATGTTGATGATGATTTATCCTTCGCGATGCCGGACTATTGTTCGGCTTGCCGAGATGATGATCCGAAGAAGTTGAGCTCGGCTAAAGTGACGACGTGTCTAGCGCAGGTCGGCAGCCGTGGAGTAATATTGCCGGACTGGTTTGACACCAGCATGATGTTGAAGATCATGTTCAAAAGATCTTAAAGTTAGTGGGATGTGTTCGGGAACAAAACACAATACCCCATACAAAATTTCCTTCAAAAGGGATGTCCGAAATCCCGTTCATAAAAAGGATGAACTCGGGTCGGATTCGTTTTCGCGCAGAAAACAGATCTGAAAAGTGATGCACTAATCGGAAGGTTCCCGGAGTTTGGACGGTCGGATCGAGCTAAAATTTTGAGAGGTGGTAGATATAGGAATTCCGCAGCCGATCAACAGTTGGATCTTCCAAAGGACGTCCGAGCTAGAAGCTGGACACCACGCCCTATACTCATCCAAATTCCCATCCAGATTTGACAGGGCTCCGGTATATCGTGGATTGCCAGAGATTCCTCCATCGAAACTCAACGAAATTTTCCAGGGTTGTTATAGACTCAATTCCGCACAATTGCACCAAAGAAATCGTCAAAGTGATACTCGAGGAGGTGGTCGCGGCAGATACGAGTTCGCTGTCCAAAAAAAAATAGCACGGTCGCTTCAGGGCAATGTTGACGTTGAGCCCCCGAGCTCCATAGATTATTCCTCCGTGATCTTGATAGAGATCAGAGTTGATGTTTGATGAAGGCCCTCGTCCGAACATGGTGATCCGAACATGGGGCGCAATTCTTGGTCGAACCAAGGTGACCAGTCGAACTAGTGACGAAGACGCCGAAGTCGCAGTTGATCTACAGGTGAGCCATCGATCCTTTTGTCAATCACACAGAAGAACTCTCAATGAAAGCACCAATGTCGGTGTCAAAACTAGCGGATCTCGGGTAGGGGGTCCCGAACTGTGCGTCTAGGCCGGATGGTAACAGGAGGCAAGGGACACGAAGTTTTACCCAGGTTCGGGCCCTCTCGATGGAGGTAAAACCCTACGTCCTGCAAGAGTAGATCTACCACGAGATCAGAGAGGCTAAACCCTAGAAGCTAGCCTATGGTATGATTGTTGATGTGTATGTTCTATCGACTAGCCTAGCTCTGGTTTATATAATGCACCAGAGGCCTAGGTTAACAAGAGTCCTAGCCGAATACGCCGGTGGGGAGAAGTCCTTGTCTTGATCGCCAAGTCTTTGTGGAATCTTCCTTGTATGCGGCAGCTGTCCGAACTGGCCCATGAGTATACGGCCATGGGTGTCCTCGGCCCAATCTAATAGATCGGGAGACGACGTGGTGAGTACCCCCTAGTCCAGGACACCGTCAATGTGGCTATGGTAAGCAGATGTAACTACATAGGAAGATCAATCGCCCTTTGTAAGAGAAAGGAGAGACATAACTTGTGAGGTACGTCGATCGATGGGGGGTAGTTAAAGCCGATCTAGGTATATGTTGGGAGATCGATCGGTATACATGCATGTGTGTGTTAGAAGAAAATGAGGCACGAGGAGATGGATAGAGAAAGAGGGATGCATGTAGGAGGTGGTATGAGAGGCATACTATATCGAGGGGGAGGAGTGTGCGACTACGAGAATGATGAAAAGAGTGGTGGAAGTGAGGCATGGACGGTGACAAGAGAAGAGGGGAAGCTTGTGTTTCTGCTAGGCACACCTGGCTAGAGAGGCATATCGATCGATGTGTGCCATAAAGAAGGAGCTGGGGGCCTACACACACCGTGGTTTAACGACCTAAAGTGAAAAGATGAATTTGCACGATGGAGTTAGAGAATGCTGAGGGAGGGTGAGAGGGATGCGGGCGTGTGCATGCACAAGAGAAAGTTAGCGCCATCTACAAAGATAAGAGGGTTGTGTGGGTGTAAAAGACGAATAGAGATCATATATACTTCATTATAAAAAGCGAATTCGAATATTTGAAGAATTTATCATAGTGTTTCAAACTGGCGGATGTGTGAATATATATAACGGTGATACACATGGTGTGGTTATGAACATGGTATACTACATTTAATATATTTTATCTCTACTCTTATAAAAAACGGAGTTGTTGATGATGGTGCGTCTGCCATCCTGCATTATAGGTCGTCTGATTTATATCTGGCGGATAGCAAGGAAACTATGATGGTTGAAGTTGGCAACAATCATGATTGTAGATTCTTATTGAAATAGATAAACGAATTCAAATTTAGTTCGAATTGCAGCGGTAGTATAGACATTTGGAATACACTAAAATGTTGGTATGAGTAGGTTACATGCATTATACAGCAAGCAAAAATTTTTAATCAGACATAACATGGATTCATACTCCCTCCTTCCATCTATATAGGGCGTAATGAGATTTTTAAGACCGCCTTCGACTATTGACAAGATTAATAGTACATGACATGCACAATGTGAAAATTATATCATTGAAAAGAACCTTTCACAAACGAATTTAACAGTGTGCTTTGTGTAAGTTGCATGTCTTATATCATTGCTCTAATATTTGGTCAAAGTTAGCATCGAAAAACGCATTAGGCCTTATATGGATGTTAGGAGGGAGTAGCTTTGAATAGCATTTGTATAGTAAAACGGGGCAAGACTCTCTCTTTGTGTGGTGTGAATAGTTTTATTTTTTTCGTTTTCTTTTTGGTTGAGGGAAGTGAGAATTGATTTGGTACGTACAAGTACAATATTACTACACGTTAGGCTTGTCCCTAAAATTCAACCCGCGTCTTGTTATATCCCGAAAATTCAGATATCGTGCTCCCAAAACTGGCGCCTTCACAACACGCGACTTGCTATCCCGAAATTACAACGCGCGCGAAAACTCCCTCCAGCTGCCAAATCCCGACACGCGAAATCCCCCTTCTAACCTTGAGCCGAAAGGGCCACTAGTTCAAATCAGTGGGGGTACTTTTGTAACATACCCTACATTTTGGACAAGCGCGTTCCTAAGTCATGCTTCACCCCCTCCCATCGCCCCCTTTTCGCCATTTGAAATCCCAGGCCGCCATAACCTCTCCGCTCCAGCCGCGAAACACCACCCTCCTCCGTCCGCCACGTCACCGCAGCCCAGCCGGAGCCTCTTCCCCGACGATGTCGTCCACCGCAACAGCTCGACGTCCCTCGTCCACCTCCCCGAATGAGGATCCGTCGTATATCTCGCCGTCCCGCCGGTTCAGGCGCCCCGTCCTCCACCTCCAAGGAGCTGCTCCGACGATCGCCTCGTCTATCGCGGCTGCTCCATCCCCACAACGCCGCCTTAACCTGCTCCACCGGAATTGCAACATCCTCACCGACTCCTCGGACGAAGCCGAGGCCTACTCGGCGCCACCAAAGAGGTTGTACACTCATCGCATCGCACCTTCTCCTTAACTTGACCTCCCAATGCCGATGGTGCTCCATCCCGCACCCCCATGGAGCGGCTACCTTGAAGCCGGCGCCGCGAGCGACATCTCCACGGCGGCTCTCCCCCAGTGCGACGCCCCTTCGGTGGCGGCGTCCATACTAGCCGGATCTGCTGGTGCTGCTCCAGCTCTCGCTCAATCGCTCGCTTGCCCAGCTGTTGCTGCTGCTCTCCCCCTCGCTCGTGTTGCTGCTCTGCTCCGATTAAGCCACACTTCAGTCGACTGAATCGACTTTTGGGTCAGTCGATTTTCAGTGGTTGGGGGGGCTCGCCGGAGTTAAGGAAGAACGGGGGCTCGCCGGAGAGGTACCCCACTATCTATCTTAGGGTTCAGGGTGGGGGCGGGGGGCCTAGAGGGCTGGCCGGGGCGGCGGTGGCGAGTTGTTTTTGGGCGGCGAGGCAGCGATGGGGCCGACGGTTCGGCCGGTGGTGGCTAGCAGCTCAGGGGGGTGCAGGTTGAAGATGAAATGCAGGCCCTCCCTAAACTACATGTCAAGTGCCTCTCTGCTACCATTGCATTCAATTTTGACAGTAGCATTCAGATTCCACAGTAAATTTCAGTTTCGACAGTTAAGTTCAGAGTCAACAGTTTTTACCTCATCTGTTGTAGTTAGGTGGTTTTTGGTGATGTTAATTTTACATCCATTTTACATCATCTATTGGAGTTGCTATTAGAATCCCACTTGAGATTGACGATGTCTGTCTTGTGCTGCTTCAGCCTTGACGTCTTACGGCTCACCGGAGCTGCTCCAACGACAGAACGATCCATCACAACAGAGCAGTGCCCTAGATGTCGTCTACAGATTCCTCAGATCTTCCTCCGCACCTCCGACAGCCACCTCTGCCTCAACTACTTCAGCGACCAACCCAATGATGCTGAGGTCGACACGGCTACGGCAAAGAGGTTGTACACTTGTTGCATCACTTATTACTATACATTCACGTCGATCCATTAGGGCTATTTTGGTTCAACAGAAAAACATCGATCCACTGGTTGTTACCATCACTCTAAATTTCTCCATGCTCTCCTTACATAATCTCACCATATTTTTTCGTATGCATGTCAGATATTGTACACAGTCATGCTGAACATGTAGAGAAAAAGAGAAGAGTTTTGCGCGGCAATACAATGTCATGCAGACATCGCTCCATGGTGGGTTCAATGGCAAACCCTCCCCACCCCTCTCCAGATTGTAATCCAGAGGAAGATATCTGTTCTGAGGCGTATCGGACGCCGCTGACCACTCCTATTTACCCCCCAAGGTGTTTGCTCTACCTTGGCATGATGATGTTAGTCATATGATGCATATGTTGCCTTGTAGTGCCTACTTTTGACATCATATATGTCATCTTCTTAGTTTAGACATGTTCTGTAATGCCACCTGTTTAGTTTCTATATCATATATGGGAATTATGCAGTCTCATGTCTTTTAGCCAGCCATAATATATGTGAAATGTGCAATGCCATCCTGTTTAACCAGGCATCATATATTTGAATGATATCTTGCCCATCCTTTTCTTCATTACATTTCCATTTGTCGACAATGTTTGTACATTAAACTACTCTTCCTGTGAATCAGTCATTTGGGTGGAAGATGGAAAAATCTGGAGTGAAAACAAGGCCTTCAGAGCAGACAGTGCTACCTGTCGAAGGAGATCTCTTGTTGGGTCCCGATAGCTCCTCAGAGATGGATTCGGAGACAGATGACCAGTCCTATTCCCCCACTGAGGTGTATGCTCTAACTTGGCATGGTTATACTGCTCATATCATGCATACGATGTCTTGCATTGCATAGTCTAGACATCATATACACAATATTAAACACCATGTTCTTAGTTCAGACATCATATCGAATGCCCTCAGTTTAGCATATAAATCACATATGTGAATTAAATGATGCGATCATGATTACTTAGATAACATGTAGGTGAATTATGTCATGCGATCATGTTTAGTTATTCATCATATCTTTGAATTATGTTATGCTATGCTATCCAGTTTAGATAGACATCATATATGTGAAATTATGTCATGCTATCCATTTTAGTTAAATAATATACATGTCAACTATTTCATGCCCTCTTTTTTCCACACTATCTATTGCATCTGTCTCTCATACAATGTCTGTACATTCAACTATGTTTCCTGTTTATCAGCCATTTGAATTAGAGCGGGTGATGCCAGTATCTGGCGGACTAAAAACATGGTCTTCAAATAAAACAGTGCTACCTCTTGGTGGAGATAGCACCCCAGTTGTACATGCACAAGAACCATCCCTACCACACATAACCCAAACTCTCGCAGATTGTACCCCTACTACGATGGACAGAGAACCAGCTTCACCCAATCTAACCCCAACCCCAGCCGATAGTAACCCAGTTCCTGTTGACACAGCACCATCTCTACCACAGAGCTCCCAAACAAGAGCAGTTAGTAAGGCAGCCCTAGTGCCCAAAGGGCCAGTACTATCACGGCAAACCCCAACTCCACCAGTTAGTACGCCTATTCCTGTGGAGGAAGCACAAGCAGCTAGTCGTAGTTTGATGTTGTTAAATCGTATGTGCGTATCTTCCCATCTTGGAATATTATACTGAAGATGAAGGAAAATGCCAGTGGCAGGTGTTTGTCCAGGAGTTATGTGTAAGTAATGTTATTCCTGGCAATTACTTTGCTTCGTCCCATACATCGATCCTACCTCCATGATGGTTATAATACAGCAAATTTTCCCATTTTCTCTACAGAGAAGGACCGATTTGGAAACTCATGATGAGGTAACCTGTGCTAATACCTCTGCTATCTTCAAGAATGCTTGGTGGCAGTATCGGAATTACCTGAAGAAAACGTACTTCACCGGCAAAGAAACTCATCATATTCCCTTACGTTCTCCTGAGACACATTTACTGGACGATGACTGGGAACGCCTTGTTCTGTACTGGTCCCGAACCAAGAATGTGGTAAGGTCTATGAGCTCATTTTCTATTTTTAAGTATTATATTCTTGCATCTTATTGTACTCTGTTCATGTAGAACAAGTGCCTAAACTTGAAGAACAACTATTCTAATTTAAGATTCCATTGCTACCATAGGACATAGATATATGTTTGTTTGATGCTTTTATTATGTACTAGTACTTGGCAATAGAAGACTTGGTAGTTTAATCCTGTCCACCTTACTAATGAACTGGTTCACCGAAATGAGTTTCATATACTAGTACATGCTAAACTTGTTATGTGTCTGCTTGTTTCTTCTTTTAGAATGCTGACAGAATATTGGGGAAGAGTGCCTTATTAAGCAACGGTAAAGGAAGTAATGCAGATAAGGTTTAGGATAGTGACACATCCTGTCTTGGTTTAGTGTTGGAGTTACTGGCCACTACTGCTTGCACAAGCTATTCAAACTCACTTTCTGAATCAGTTCGGTTTCTTGAGTCTCAACTACAAGCTAAAAGACATTGATCAACTGTGTTGCGACAAGAAGAGGAAGGACTGCGGAAGTCCCTGGAGCATTCAGATGCATACTTTCTTGTGCAATAGCAAATGTTGGAGGATTTTAGCGCCAAACAGGACAAAGCTAATCAACTTGCTAAGCTTATTTCCAGCATGGTGGATACCCAGGATAACGTTTCTTGAGCTCTTCTGAAGTTGTTTCAGTTATGCTCTTGTTTTGCTGCCGCGTTTATTTGCACTGGTGGCCAATTTTGATGGCCAGTGTATATGATATGTTGCTTTGTTCCCTATATTTGAACTGGTGGCGAACTTTGATGCCTAGTGGATGCAATATGTGTAATAGCCGTGATAGCCTAGTGTTAGTTGCTTGCTTATTTATTTCCTTGTTGTCTTGTTTATTTGTTTGCTTGTAGTCATTGCAGTTCTTTTTCCGCGGTTAACTAGTGGCTGCAATAACCTATTTTTTAAAACTAGGCCACAATAACCATGGGCTAATATTCACTGTAGTGACACTGGGCCTCCTACGGGCCGTAGAAATAGTGGGCCTCCTACGGGCCGTAGAAACAGTAGGCCTTCTACGGGCCGTAGAAACAATGGGCCTTCTACGGGTCGTATCATCAATGGGCCTTATATGGGTGATGTAGGGTAGGAACCCTAGTGGCCCGATCTTTCACGTAAGGAGCGGATCCCGCGAAGAACAAGATGAACGTGAAGAGGGGAACAAGGAAAAACGGGGGAAAACACAAGGGGAAACACAAGAGGAACACTCAAACTAACAAGAACAAGTCACACATGTGCTATATCCTCGGGTACATAGAACGATACACGAATCCACGGACAACTAAGGACGATACATAAGGGTAGACGGTTCTTCACCGAGAGGAGGTCTTGAATCCACAAGGGGATCTTCCCATAAAGGGGTCTTGAATCCAAGGTGGATCTTCTCCGGAGAGGGGCCGCGGTCACTCTCGGAGAGATGATCCGTATGGATGAGCAAAAGCTATCCTCACATATGAGCTACAACTTTGCTAACCCTAGAAAGTTGTACGGGATAGAGTATATATAGTCTAGGTGACGAAAGGGTACACGGGCCTCGGCCCAAGTGGCTGCGCGCAGGCAGGGCGGAAGTTCCGGGCTAGGCAGGAGGTTCCGAGGAGGGTCCGGCCTAACCGGAGAGTTGGCGCAGTGGAGAGGTGCTGGCGTCCAGGGGCCGGAAGGTCTGGGCAGGCCGGAAGTGTCGGGCGCCGGAAGGTCCGGGACAGGGTCCGAGCTAACCTGAGAGTTGGCACGCCTGGGCTGGTCGAAGTCATCGGCGGCCGGAAGCTCCGGGTCGGCCGGAAGGTCCGGGGGCCGGAAGTTCCGGGCTCTGGCCGGAAGTTCGGGGCTGTCCAGAGTGTTGACGCCTGTCTCTTCTTCTACAGTCCTCAGCTCCGAGTCTTGAGCGTTGTACCTGGTGACACATAGTATCTTGGACTTAGGCAGTAGCCATGTCTAACTTAAAGAGGGGGAAAACTCATGTAGGAGTGATGTCACCTCGGATTGAATAGCACGTGCCCTAGCCCTTGTCATTGGTCCAGTTGGAGCTTGGATAGTTGAGGTGGCGTCTATGTGGATGGTCGTGGGATGCTCCGCATCATCTCCCCTCCCTTGGGGAAGATCCGTCCTCGGATCGAGTTCTTCATCACCATGGAAGGGAGAGATATCTTTGATGTTGAAGATGTCGCTCACGTTGTATTTGTCTCGTGGGAGGTCGATCTTGTAAGCGTTGTCGTTGTAGCGTGCGAGCACCTTGAAGGGTCCATCGGCTCGAGGTTGAAGCTTAGACTTGCGTTCTTTTGGAAAGTGCTCCTTGCGAAGGTGTATCCACACGAGATCACCAATGTTGAAGACCATAGGTTGCTTGTCGACGTTGACTTTGGTCGCAAGGCGTTGTACTTGGTGCTCGATGGTGTTTCTTGTATCTTCATGCACCTTCTTGATATGGGTCGCTCGTGCACTTGCGTCCAAATTGATTCGCTCTTGGAGTGGTAGAGGTAGAATATCCAATGGTGACAAAGGGTCGAATCCGTAGACGACCTGGAAAGGGGACTTGCCGATTGTTGAGTGTCTTGCTCGGTTGTAGGTGAACTCAGCGATGGGTAGACACTCCTCCCACTCCTTGATGTTCATCTTGATGAGTTCTCGAAGTAGAGCGGAGAGTGTGCGGTTTGTCACCTCCGTTTGGCCGTCGGTTTTAGGATGGTACGCCGTGGAGAAGAGTAGCTTGATTCCGAGCTTGGCGCATAGGGTCTTCCAAAAGTAGCTAAGGAACTTGACGTCACGGTCTGAGATGATAGTCTTTGGCACACCATGTAGACGCAATATTTCCCTACAAAAGAGATTAGCCACATGTGAAGCATCGTCTATCTTGTTACAAGGAATAAAGTGTGCCATTTTGGAGAAACGGTCCACAACAACAAATATGGAATCTTTTCCATTGCGAGTCCTAGGCAAACCAAGTACAAAGTCCATGCTAATGTCTTCCCAAGGTTGGTATGGAATCGGTAAAGGCATATATAGACCATGAGATTGAGCTTTGGACTTAGCTTTGCGACATGTAGAACACCGGTTGGTGAAATGATTGACGTCCTGAAACATCTTTGGCCAAAAGTAGCTCTTTGAGAGCGTGGCGAACGTCTTGTCGCGCCCGAAGTGTCCCATTAAGCCTCCTCCATGAGATTCCTGCAAAAGCAACAAACAAAGCAAGGACTCGGGAATGCAAAGTTTGTTAGCTCTCATAAGTTAGCCATCTTTGATGTAATATCATTCCTAAGATGTATTTGACAAACACTTGGCATAAGGAATGGCAAAAGTTGTATCATGCTCATATAAGTCTTTGATATGCTCGAAGCCAATGACATCTAACTCAAGTTGCATGACAAGCATGCAAATGCGGGAAAGAGCATCCGCTACTATGTTTTCTTTACCTTTGATGTACTTGATGACATAAGGAAAAGACTCAATAAATTCACTCCATTTAGCATGACGCTTGTTCAACTTAGTTTGTCCCTTAAGATACTTGAGAGTCTCATGATCGGTATGAATGATAAACTCATGGGGACGAAGGTAGTGTTCCTATTCATGCAAAACGCGAACTAAAGCATATATATAGCTCTTTGTCATAGATGGGGTAGTTGAGTTGCGCTCCCGAAAGTTTCTCACTAAAGTAAGCTATGGGGTGCTTCTCCTGCGTTAACACACCTCCTATGCCATTACCACTAGCATCGCAATGAATTTCAAAAGGTTTGTCAAAGTTGGGTAAAGCAAGCATGGGAGCATGAGTAAGCAAATTCTTAAGCTCATTGAATGCGGTATCTTGGGATGGTCCCCAAACAAAAGGCGCATTCTTCTTGCTCAAAGCATGCAAAGGCGAAGCAATGGTCCTAAAATCCTTTACAAAGCGACGATAGAAACCCGCAAGGCCAAGGAAACTACGCACTTGATGCAAGTTGGTTGGTTGCGGCCAAGTCTTAATAGCATTGATCTTGGACTCATCTACATGAACACCCTTAGAAGAGACAACAAATCCTAAGAAAATGAGCTTATCAACACCAAAAAGGCATTTCTCCATATTAGCATAGAGATGCTCTTTCCTAAGAGTTTGCAAAACGGTGCGGACATGGGTGACATGCTCTTGGATAGATTTGCTAAACACAAGAATATCATCAAAGTAGACCACAACAAATATACCAATGTAAGGGTGAAAGACATGATTCATGAGGCGCATAAAAGTGCCCGGTGCTTCCGAAAGACCCACAGGCATGACTAACCACTCATACAAACCAAACTTTGTTTTGAAGGCGGTTTTCCATTCATCACCCTCTTGTATGCAGATTTGATAGTAACCACTCTTAACATCAATTTTGGAAAATATAGTGGCACCGCTAAGCTCATCAAGCATATCATCTAGGCGTGGAATGGGATACCTATAACAAACGGTGATAGCATTGATAGGTCTACAATCGGAGCACATGCGAAAACTACCGTCAAGTTTTGGCACAAGAATGACCGAAACGGCACAAGGGCTCAAACTTTCACGCACATGTACATGGTCTATGAGATGTTTTACTTGCCTTTGAATTTCTCTGGTTTCTTCGGGGTTGACGCGGTAGGGAGCTTTGTTTGGAAGTGGTGCTCTGGGGATGAGGTCGATTCGGTGCTCAATGCCTCGTAGAGGAGGTAGTCCCGGAGGTAGCTCATCGGGAAAAACATCTTGAAATTCCTGCAAAAGAGAAGACAACACTAGAGGAAGAGTGTGAGAGGTGTTAGTTTGTGGTGCATTGTCCTTGCACACAATGATGTAGTGTAGGACACTAGATGGGTTCTCACACACTTCTCTCATCTCACGTTTGGTGGCAAATATTACTAAGTTCTTGTTTTCGCTCATCATGGAGGCACTCAATTTGGGCTTGTGGCGCTCACTCTCTTTTTGGTGGCTCACTCTCTCACCATTCTCTCCATGATGGGTATTATGCTTGTCGGCGATCACTTGACTTGGCGACATTGGATGGAGGACGTACTCCTTGCCCTTCATTTTGAAGATGTAGTGGTTCGTTCGACCGTTGTGGACGACTCCTCTATCGAATTTCCATGGTCGTCCAAGGAGAAGATGACAAACGGTCATTGGAACGACATCGCACTCCAAGGTGTCTTTGTAGGCGCCGATCTTGAAGGAGACTTGTACTCGGTGCTCGACTTGGATGGTGCCGGAGTCACTAAGCCATTGCACTTTGTATGGATGTGGATGCTTCATCTTGGGCAATTGGAGCTTGGTGCAAAGTTCTTCACTTGCGATATTGTGACAACTCCCTCCATCGATGATGACCTTGACGGATCGTCCATTAATGCCGGCCTTGGTGTGGAATATGTGGCATCGTTGGCCTTCTTCTTGGTGATGTTGGAGAGTCAAGAC
Organism: Triticum aestivum; assembly: GCF_018294505.1. NCBI lineage: Eukaryota > Viridiplantae > Streptophyta > Magnoliopsida > Poales > Poaceae > Triticum > Triticum aestivum. Next base: position 35,597,188 of record NC_057800.1, on the reverse strand, counting down.
TTTTGAGACAACAAGTGCGGGACTTGAGTCTTCATCACAAAAGACTGTTCTTCTTCATTGTTCACTTGGCACTGCATGGCGACTTGCTCAAGTGCTTCCATTTCACCTTCACTCATGGAGTCATAAGTGCCATCGTAGTTGAAGACCATGGTCCGCTTGTTGGTGCACTCGTAGGACTTGTGGCCTCAGCCTCCGCAAGTGAAACACTTGAAGGAACTCGTCTTGACGGTCTCATCGGTTGGGCTTGAAGTTGCCCGTAGTAGGGTTGCTTGTAGTTGGCGAAGCTTTCTTGGAAGTCGACTTGTCGATGTTTGAGGAAGAATGTCTTGTAGTCGGTGTTGGAGTCGTTGAAGCGTGGTTATTGGAGAAACCGTAGGACTTGGATGAGAACTTGGCGTACTTGAAATCATCTTGCACTTGGTGTTCCGCTTTGGTAGCTTGGTGCACTAGCTTGATGAGATTTGAGTATGGTTGGAAGTCGGCGATCTTCTTGATAGGATGATTGAGTCCATTCAAGAAACATGTCATTGTTTTCTCATCATCTTCCGTGACATTGGCTCGTATCCTGGCAATCTCCATCTCCTTGTAGTACTCTTCAACGCTCTTGGTTCCTTGCTTGAGTTGTTGGAGTTTCTTGAAGAGTTCGCGGTTGTAGTAGGTAGGCACGAAGCGTGCTCTCATGACATCCTTCATTTGTACCCAAGTAGTGATGGGTGGTTCACCTCTTGCCTCATGGCGCTCTATGATTTGTTCCCACCATATGAGGACATAGTCTTGGAACTCAAGGGATGCCATCGCGATCTTCTTCTCTTCTTCATTGTGCAAACGGAAGATCTTGTCAACTTTCAATGCCCATGAAAGGTATTCTTCGGGATCGTTGCTTCCGTTGAACTTGGGCATGGTGAACTTGAGCTTGCCGTAGTGTTGCTCTTCATTGTGTTGAGGTCGGGGATGATGACGCCCATGTTGTAGATGATTGTTCAACTCGTGGTGCTCTTGTCGCGGAGGGTTGTGAACCTCGTGTTGCTCTTGTCGCGGAGGGTTGTCAACCTTGTGTTGCTCTTGTCGCGGAGGGTTGTCAACCTCGTGTTGCTCTTGTCGCGGAGGGTTGTCAACCTCGTGTTGCTCTTGTCGCGGAGGATTCCCATTGTTTTCATGCTCTTGATGAACTTGATGGTCTTGGCGAGCTTGTGGAGGAGCACGTCGAGCTCGAGGAGGAATTAGACGATGCATGCGAGCTTGAAGTCGTCGTTCGTGAATTTCTTCGCGAAGTGCTTCCTCTTCTTCACGGGCTTGACGGCCTCGGTCAGCAATGGATCGACTCGCATCGCGTAGAGCTTGTTGCGCCTCAAGTGCTTGAGCGTCACGGAGTTGTTGTTCTTTACGTTGAGCCTCGGCATCTTGTGCATTTTGGTGTAGACGCGCGCGTTCTTCCTCTTCATGTTGGCATTGTAGTTGTCATTCTCGAGCTAGCGCAAAGGCTTCTTCGGCTTGACGTCGTCGGTGCTCTTGAGAGTCGCTGTCGTGTAGAGGATTGCGGTTAGCTTGACGGTCGGTGCGCGTGGCTCGACAAAGAGTGTTCGATGTCGATGTACTTGAGCCGGAGAGGGTAAAGTCGGAATGGCGACTTGAACGGCTCCTTCTTGAAGTGGACGAGGAGCGGTTGAGCAACAAAGCACGAATCTCGTCCATCCTTGCGTCATTCTCTTGCTTGTGATCGTCGAGCTTGTCGTCAAAGTTGTCCCTTGTACGTTGCTCGGAAAGTCGTAAGTCGGCGGCAAGGTTGTCGATGCGTTCACTCATAGCTTGTTGCTCTTGATGCAAAGCACGTTGTGCACCAAAGAGGTGACTCTTGGTCACGAAGGAGTTCATGTCGTGGTCTTACTCCATGAAGAGTGGGTTGGTAGAAGTACTTGGCCTATCCATCATTCCAAGACAAATGTGAGTTGTAGAAAGAGAAGAACGAGTACCAAATGTACCTTGACCGAAGGAGAAAGTGGATCGAGGATCACTCCAATGTAGGACAAGGAAATAGCACAATTGGTACGAGTTCTTGTCGGTTTCTCACACCTACACAAGTAAAAGCTTTTGGTGGAGCTTGGTTAGGATGGTGGCACAAATATTGATGTAATTGTAAGTGAGCTTCAATAATGTTGGAAAAGATTCACAAGATGCAGTGTAACAAGTAGACCAAGAATATAAGGTACACGGAAACACAGACGCAAAAAGATAAGTGGGGTTGTGCAACCAAGGGTGAGCCAAAATGTGGAATCCACGAAAATGATCTTGTTGCACAACACTAGAGAGACGCTAGCACGATTGCACGATAGGCGGATACAAGAACTTGTGCACAACCTACTTAGCAAAAATGTAACGACTTCTATCCCAAATACTTTGTATGCAAGGTGTTGTTATGATATGATCCAAGATGATCGAGTATGACAATCTTAATGTTGTATGATGCTATGGTTCTTGCTTAAAAGCTCTTTGCTTATCCTTCCTCTTTGCTTAAAAGCTTGTTTGGCTCTTTGATGTTTGAGCTCTTTTCTCATGCAATGCTTGACGAACCAAGATAGCAAATGAGTATGTGATGACAACTTTGTGACACAAGAGATGATACCAATATAGGCAACAATGATGTATGTATGCTATGGGAAGTATGATCACTAATGTGCACAAGTCTTGTTGCCGGCAATGCTCAATGGCTAGTCTCGATGGGTAGGCAACGCAAAGGAGTAAGGCTATGATGGCTATCAATGTAATGGCAAGAGTGATATGTCCAATACCAAGATGAGGTTACCGGTCTTGCTTCCGGTATGGTGTCAAAATGGTGGCATGAATACCAAGTCGTAGTCGAGGTGGTCATTGTTGATGACGCGTCCGTGGCGAAAATGAGCAGCAGTGATGTCGATGTCGAACCGTACCTAGATAGCCGAAACACAAAAGGATATAGTACCGCAACTCAAATTCTCAAACCTCAAAGTAGAAATTGTGTCAGAGAGCGTCCAAAAATAGTTGGGTTATGCGGAAATGGTTGAGGTATGCGGAAGTATATATGGTATATGGGGAGCACCGGAACAAAATTTGGTGGAAATTGGGCGGAGATGTGGGAGTAGTGCAAACTTTCTGTCGAAGCCGGAAGTTCAGGGCAAGACGGAGGGTCCGGGGTCCAGAGGTTCCGGGTAGGGCGGAATGTCCGGGCTGGACCGGAAGTTCCAGTGGTCGGGAATCTGCCAAGAACAGAGACTTGGGGATCGTGGATTTGGGCGGAAAAACTTGGGGAAAAGCCCAAATCCGAAGGGGAAAAAGAAGAAATTGGAGGAAAAGAAGGTGGGGCGGCTAGATCTACGAGCCACACACAAATCACGGATCAAAACCAACAAAATCTCAACACACGAACGAATCACAAAAAAAAATTGGGGCTATTTTTGGTGGGGATTTTCGGATTAGGACGAAAAACAACAAAATTAGGCTAGAAACACAATGGGAAGGCTCCAAAATCATGATCAACGTGGCTCTAGATACCAAGATGATGTACGGTAGGAACCCTAGTGGCCCGATCTTTCACGTAAGGAGCGGATCCCGCGAAGAACACGATGAACGCGAAGAGGGGAACGAGGAAAAACGGGGGAAAACACAAGGGGAAACACAAGAGGAACACTCAAACTAACAAGAACAAGTCACACATGTGCTAGATCCTCGGGTACATAGAATGATACATGAATCCACAGACAACTAACGATGATACATAAGGGTAGCTGGTTCTTCTTTGAGAGGAGGTCTTGAATCCACAAGGGGATCTTCCCGTAAAGGGGTCTTGAATCCAAGGTGGATCTTCTCCAGAGAGGGGCCGCAGTCACTCTCGGGAAGATGATCCATATGGATGAGCAAAAGCTATCCTCACATATGAGCTACAACTTTGCTAACCCTAGAAAGTTGTACGGGATAGAGTATATATAGTCTAGGTGACGAATGGGTACACGGGCCTCGGCCCAAGTGGCTGCGCGCAGGCAGGGCCGGAAGTTCCGGGCTAGGCTGGAACTTCTGGGCTAGGCCGGAAGTTCCGGGCACCGGAGGTTCCGGCCTAACCAGAGAGTTGGCGCAGTGGAGAGGTGCTGGCGTCCGGGGGCCGGAAGGTCCGGGCAGGCCAGAAGTTCTGGGCGCCGGAACGTCTGGGACGGGGTCCGGGCTAACCCGAGAGTTGGCACGCCTGGGCTGGTCGAAGTCATCGGCGGCCGGAAGCTCCAAGTCGGCCGGAAGGTCCGGAGGCCAGAAGTTCTGGGCTCTGGCCGGAAGTTCCGGGCTGTCCAGAGTGTTGACGCCTGTCTCTTCTTTTACAGTCCTCAGCTCTGAGTCTTGAGCGTTGTACCTGGTGACACATAGTATCTCGGACTTAGGCAGTAGCCATGTCTCTCTTGAAGAGGGGGAAACTCAAGTAGGAGTGATGTCACCTCGGATTGAATAGCACGTGCCCTAGCCCTTGTCATTGGTCCACTTGGAGCTTGGATAGTTGAGGTGGCATCCATGTGGATGGTCATGGGATGCTCCGCATCAATGGGTTCTATGATCGATTGGCCAAACATGGGCCAATAACAGGCCGCATTATGGCCGTAAACGGGCTAGAGTTGGAATCGTCCGTTCATGGGCCGACCGTAACGGGCCATCGTTAATAGGCCGTATTTGATGAGCTATGAAAAGGGCCCAACGTATTAACGGACCACAAACGGGCCGACTGTAACCACGGGCTGAATTTGGCCCACAAGCCGAAAATGACAGTAACGGGCCGTAAGTAAACGAATGCTGGAATGAGCCCAAGAATAAATGGGCTCTGAGAAGGCCGAAAGATAACATGGGCTGGAAACGGCCCAACGGAATAATGGGCCGTTAATGGGTATAAAGTGATACACTGTTCATTATGGGCCAGTTTCGCCATGGGACGTTAATGGGTGTAAAGTGATACACTGTTCATTACGGCCAGTTTCACCACGGGCCATTAATAGGCCAAGAGTTACATAGGGCCTCATATAGGCCGAAAGACGTCATGGGCCATACATGGGCCAGAAGTGAAAACGGGCTGGAATCATATTGGATGCCCCAGATGACTCTACTGGGCCTAATTCGGATAGGGCGTAACGGGCCTTGAGTTAGCGGGCTGTAAATGGGCTATATGCGAACAGGTCGTTAACATGCATTACATGGGCCGGCCCGCCACCTTTTGACCAAGTCAAATGGTCCGGCCTTTTCACAGGAATGGGCCTCTGTTGGGCCGTGCCACATGTTGACATATCATAGGAGCCTATCTGACCCACTAACGAGCTGACACGTGTTTCGTCCGGCCAATAAGAATTTTACACGTGGAAATTTCCCATTGGTCGGGGCTATTAACGGGTTATCGGATCCAAAACCCGACACGATAGCTTAATGGTGTTCCGTTACGGTGGATGCCACGTGTCGGTCACCCTTGACGAAAGCACTTCTGTGACGCGCGATTTATCGTCATGGAAGTGGACACTTCCGTGATGATAATTTTGGTAATGTCATGGAACACTTCTACGACAGCACAGGTATGACTATATTGATTCTGTCATAAATTTGTCATGGATGCACATGCATGACATAAAACGCGACCTACTGTGACAAACACGTATCATCACGGAAGTGTATTTTTTTGTAGTGCTATGAGTTATAATGGTTTACCTTGTGTGCCAACATGCTATTGAGATAGTTATGATGTGGTATGATAGGGTGGTATCCTCCTCTGAATTATTTAAGTGACTTGACTTGGCGCATGTTCACGCATGTAGTTGAAACAAAATAAACATAGCGTTCACGATATTTATGTTCATGGTGGATTATATCCTACCCATGCTTGCACTCGGTGTTGATTAATTTTAATGCATGTTCATGACTATTGTCACTCCCTAGCTGGTCGCTTCCCAGTCTTTTGCTAGCCTTCACTTTTACTAAGCGGGAATACTGCGTGTGCTTCCAAACTACTTAAACCCCAAAGTTATTCCACATGAGTCCACTATACCTACCTATATACGATATCTACCTGCCGTTCCAAGTAAATTTGTATGTGCCAAACTCTAAACCTTCAAAAAAATCATGTTTTGTATGCTCGAATAGCTCATGTATCAACTAGGGATGTCTGTATCTTCCATGTTAGGCGGGTTATTCTCAAGAGGAGTGGACTCCGCTCCTCACTCACGAGATAAATGGCTGGTCACCGGGATGCCCAGTCCCATGCTTTATGCAAACTAAATCAAAATAATTGCAAACAAAACTCCCCCTGGGACTCTTGTTAGTTGGAGGCACTCGTTGTTTCGAGCAAGCCATGGATTGATGCTTGTTGGTGGAAGGGGGAGTTTAAACTTTACCATTCTGTTTGGGAACCGCCTATAATGTGTGTAGCATGGAAGATATCGCCATCTCTTGGTTGTTATGTTGACAATGAAAGTATACCGCTCAAAATATTATTCACCTCTATTTCAAAACCGAGCTCTGGCACCTCTACAAATCCCTGCTTCCCTCTGCGAAGGGCCTATCTATTTACTTTTATGTTGAGTCATCATCCTCTTATTAAAAAGCACCAGTTGGAGAGCACCGATGTCATTTGCATTCATTACTGTTAGTTTACATTGAGTATGACTTGACTGGATCTCTTTTACCATGAATTACAATGTCTAGTCAGTCCTTGGTCTATAAAGGTGCTCTGCATTTATGTTCTGCGGTCTCAGAAAGGGCTAGCGAGATACCATCTTGTTATATCATATTATGATTGTTTTGAGAAAGTGTTGTCATCCGAGATTTATTATTATGGCTCGCTAGTTGATTATGCTATTGATATGAGTAAACTTGAGACCTATGCGTTATTGTGAATGTGGTTAGTTATAATCTTTGCTGAAAACTTGAATGCTGGCTTTACATATTTACAACAACAAGAGCAAACAGAGTTTGTAAAAGCTTTTCTTTATCACTTTCAGTTTATCAACTGAATTGCTTGAGGACAAGCAAAGGTTTAAGCTTGGGTGAGTTGATACGTCTCCATCGTATCTACTTTTCCAAACACTTTTGCCCTTGTTTTGGACTCTAACTTGCATGATTTGAATGGAACTAACCCGGACTGACGCTGTTTTCAGCAGAATTACCATGGTATTATTTATGTGCAGAAACAAACATTCTCGAATGACCTGAAACTTCACGGAGCAACTTTTCAGAAAATATGAAAAATACCTGCAAAAGATGAAGGCCAGAGGGGCCACCACCTCTCCACGAGGGTGGGGGGCACGCCTGCCCCCCTAGGGGGCGCCCCCTACCTCGTGGGCCCCCTGTTGCCTCTTCGACTCCAACTCCAACTCCATATATTGTGTTTCGGGGAGAAAAACTCAGAGAGAAGAAATCATCGCATTTTACGATACGAAGCCGCCGCCAAGCCCTAAAACCTCTCAGGAGGGCTGATCTAGAGTCCGTTCGGGGCTCCGGAGAGGGGAATCCGTCGCCATCGTCATCATCAACCATCCTCCATCACCAATTTCATGATGCTCACCGCCGTGCGTGAGTAATTCCATCGTAGGCTTGCTGGACGGTGATTGGTTGGATGGGATCTATCATGTAATTGAGTTAGTTTTGTTAGGGTTTGATCCCTAGTATCCACTATGTTCTGAGATTGATGTTGCTATGACTTTGCTATGCTTAATGCTTGTCACTAGGGCTCGAGTGCCATGATTTCAGATCTGAACCTATTATGTTTTCATCAATATATGAATGTTCTTGATCCTATCTTGCAAGCCTATAGTCACCTATTATGTGTTATGATCTGTTAACCACGAAGTGACAATAATCGGGATACTTACCGGTGATGACCGTCGTTTGAGGAGTTCATGTATTCACTATGTGTTAATGCTTTGTTCCGGTTCTCTATTAGAAGGAGGCCTTAATATCCCTTAGTTTCCGTAAGGACCCCACTGCCACGGGAGGGTAGGACAAAACCTGTCATGCAAGTTCTTTTCCATAAGCATGTATGACTATGTTCGGAATACATGCCTACATTATATCAATGAACTGGAGCTAGTTCTGTGTCACCCTAGGTTATGACTGTTACATGATGAACCGCATCCGGCATAATTCTCCATCACCGATCCATTGCCTACGAGCTTTCCATATATTGTTCTCTGCTTATTTACTTTTCCGTTGCTATTGCTATCATCACTACAAAATACCAAAAATATTACTTCTACTACTGTTACCTTTTGCTATCGTTATCACTACTATCATATTACTTTGCTACTAAACACTTTGCTGCAGATATTAAGTTTCCAGGTGTGGTTGAATTGACAACTCAGCTGCTAATACTTGAGAATATTCTTTGGCTCCCCTTGTGCTGAATCAATAAATTTGGGTTGAATACTCTACCCTCGAAAACTGTTGCGATCCCCTATACTTGTGGGTTATCAATGGTGTGAGGACTTATAATGTGATAAAGTATATACGTTGTTGCAACACCTATATAATGTGATAAAGTATATACATTGTCATCTAAGTTGAGCTGATTTTGATTTCCGTATGTTATGGGGGCACAACAGATATTGCTATATGTTCATTCTTGAGGGTACAGACTTGCTAAACTATTGATGATTTTTTATTGGGTGACCTATTAGATCTGGAATGGAAGCTCACATAAGTTGAGCTGATTTTTGTCCATATGAAAGCAGAGGACCATATGGTCTATGGCCTTTTCATCCATATGAAAGTAGAGGCACATTGTGGTGCTAGTTTGTTGGGTTTTGTCTCCGACCATCACGTCGTGATGATTTTGTAGGTACCCCGAGAGGCCCTTGAGTGTGCCAGAATGTCGATTAACTTCTGTTCTGGCAAATTTGGGTACTCAACATGTCCTATTTTCAACAAAGGTCATGCTGAAATTTTCCGTGAATTTTAGCATCACTTTGCTAAAAATAGGACATATGGGGTACTTGCGACTAATGCATGGGCCGGGGTATCTTTGTACTTAATTAAGTAGGATCAACTGCCCCTTTATTCTTGCTGCATTAAACCATAGGTGGCAATAGAGCCAAGTGATTAGGCCCAACTTAGAATTCTCCTTCCCTTTTCTTGATAGGGTATATTATTAGAAGATAACCATATATATCAATCAACCTAGGGTGCCTCGGCATCGATAAACCCTAAATGATAAAAGCTTAGCTTTTAGGATGCCTCGGTGTCGACAAACCCTAAATTATAAAACCTTGGCTTTTAGGGTGCCTCGGCGTCGACAAACCCTAAATAATAAAAGCTTAGCTTTTAGGATGCCTCGGTGTCGACAAACACTAAATTATGAGACCATGATCTTGTTCCTTGACAATAACCAACTTTTTGACCAAACTTTTTTCCTATTTAGAGCGAAACATGGCCCACAACGATGAGGCCGGCGGTTCGGGCAAGCAATTCTGGGAGCTGTCCCAGGAGATGGAGGAAGAACCTCACCGCTATGAGGACACCGCGGAAGACACCGATCCTGACTACACAACCCCTAGTGGCATCGGGGATGACACCACTTATGGTGCCGCCAAGGATACCACCACTGATGATGGCAGCGCACGCACAGATGGCAACCAACCGAAGAGGCAACGGAAGGACCGGCGCCTGACCGTGCTCGGCGCCGTCAAGGAGGAATTTACTGAAGTGAATTCCGATGGGCATCCAACGGCGCCCAAAGAATTAGTCAAGGGGTACTCAGTTCAGCTCGGGTGCATTCTCCGGAGCACCGTCTCGATCAACACCGAGAACCGAAGGCATAAGGACCGAGGGAATTTGTGCAGCCTCCTCTTCACGAAGCTGCACGAACGATACAAGTTACCCACTGACTTTGCAAACACATGCCTCCCAGGGAATAAAGTGAACAGTGATGCCCTCATGATGATGAGCACGGCCTTGTCTACTTGGATAAGGCGGTCTGTGAGCAGAACTCGATCCCATTACAACAGAAGAAGAAGGGACGGAAAAGAAAGAGTAACAAGGGTGCGAGCCAGCCGGCACCGAGTACGATTCGTGCTCAGGACGGGCCACTTTCACCTAAGGATATCTCGAGGAGGGTGCATGTGGCGGGTAGGCCGATGCTACCGACTAATCTTCTCAATGCTGCAACCAGTGCTATGCGGAGTCTGCATGATAGTGTTCTTTCTTTGGAGAAGCGGCGTCTCTCCAAGAAAGATGTGGCATACCCGGTTGTCGTGGCCAAGGTGCCAGAGGGCAAGAGCTTTGTCGATAGCGCCATCTGGGGTATGATCATCCTGCGGTTTGATGACATCTTCGCTATGTTTAACCTTCATCCGCTGCACTACACCTTCGTTCGGCTATTTTCGTTGAGTATGGAGATGTGGATCATTAGAGACAAGACCCCGGACATTGTGATGGTCGACCCCTTCTACATGTGTGCCAAGCTCTTGGGCAGCGCTGGGGACCGGCAAGTCGTGAGTTCATACCTCGAAGGCGTCATTCTGGCAAACCCAGATAAGGATAACTTCCTCGTGCCTTACTTTACCGAGTAAGTCATCCCCTCACCGCCCCATAACATATGATTTCTTATATTTCGATCGTTCTTTTTCTTCTAACATTCCGTGTTTTGAGTAGTGACACACATTGCACACTCATCCTCTTAAGCCCGAAATATTCCATGGCCACGTATTTCGACTCGGACCATCAGTCGAAGAAAGACTACAAAAATATTAGGAAAGTTCTTGATGATGTTCTCCCCGGCTACGCCAGATCTGGAGGCACCTTGACCAGGCCAATTCGTAGGTATGGCAAGCACGTGTTCGCCCACAATATGACGTTCCCCTGTGTCAAGCAGCCGCCTGGCGGTCAGAAGGATGCCTACTATGCCCTCCATCACATGCGGGTGATCGTACGGGACCATAATCACCTTCTGCTACCAAATAATCTCAAAGATTGGGCAGCAAGCTTGTCGGCAATCCAGGATGCGGACATCAGACAAGAATTCTTTCGCATCCAGTCAGAGTTTGCGGAAATCATCCATCAAGATATCCTTCGTACCTCGGGGTAGTTCTACCTCAAATATCTACCGTCCAACAGTGACATAGAAACGACGCTACAAATGCAGGCTGACAACGCCCGCGATTTCATGACCATCACGATAGACGGCGGGTTCATCCACGCTCCGGTCCCTGAGTCGATTCGAAAGTAGTGATGCTATGTGTAGTTCTGAAATATCGATTGGCTCATGTTGTAATTAAACTTTAATTAACTTGTATGTCTCTTCGGTTTGGAGAGTCGTTCAACTTATATGTAATCGATGCTATTTATTAGTAGGACCATGGATCGTGCTATTAAAGTCTTGCTTTTCTCTTTCGATCCTTTTGTTGCATACTTATATATTTCTTATGTATTGTCTGTGAATTGCTACTAACGTTTTGTTTGGCTAGTGCATAGAGATGCCGTCATATGTCGTATACAAGGGTAAGGTTACCGGAGTCTACGACGACTGGGAGGAGTGTCGGAGACAGGTTCACCATTTCAGCGGTAACGGTTACAAAGGGTACACCACTAGGGCGGAGGCGTAAGCTAGATACGCGTGCTATCTAGCGGGAGAGAGGAGGGAGCGTTGGAGGAACCGGATGAAGACCAGTTTCATCGCGATGATGCTCATCGTGATGACCGCAGCTCTCTTCTATGTGATGGTAGTTTAGATGATTGATATCTACTTGTAATGTGAAGACAAACTCGCTACTCGCGGTCTCGAGACTTGTAATGTTCTAACTTTATTCGGTATTTTAAATTCGGAGACTAATATGATGAATTGTATTCGTAGACTAATCTTCTATTGTATTCGATAAATCTGCTGTTTATATGTTGTGCTCTCTATATTTTGTGCAGTAATATGTTTTGTAACCTGTGCAAATATGAGAAAAGAAAAAAATCCCTAATATTCATACTAGTGGCGCACCACTCAGAACTTTAGTGGCGCACTGCAAAAAGCACACTAGTGGCACATCATCAACTAGTGCGCCATTAGTAAGCCAGAGCACATGGGTAAATATGGCCCCCTGGGAGGCATACTAATGGTACACCGTGGGATATACTAATGGCGCACTGCATGGTGCGCCATTAGTATACCAGATACTAATGGCGCACCTGTGGTGCGCCATTAGTAAAAAATTCTAATGGTGTGATGCTAGTGGCGCACCTGTAGTGCGCCATTAGTGGCCAAAACAGGTGTGCCACTAGCAGGCCTTTTCCTAGTAGTGGCATGTTGAAGAGATACATGGTCTTTATAACCCGACACAGGTAGTAAAGGTAAATTCTCTCTATATATATGATAAAGCTGAAATCCTTCCTACTAAGTTTGCTATCCAATGCTTAGATGAGTTTGATAACTTTATGGTTAAGCAAGAAGATTTTAATGCTTATGTTGGTAGACAATTGAAACATAATGCTTATATGATTGAACACTTGAGTGATTATATGGCTAATGTTAAAGGTGAACTAAAACTTATTAGTAAACATGCTTCTATGGTTACCACTCAAGTAGAACAAGTACTTAAATCTCAGAATGATTTGCTCAATGAATTGAATAGTAAAAATAATGACTATGTTGTTAGAGTTATGACTATATGTGGTAAAATGACTAAGGAACCTTTGTATCGTGAAGGCCATCCTAATAGAATTGAGAAAGACTCTCAGAGAAATAATATTGATGCACCTAGTCCTTCTAAGAGGAAGAAAAAGAAAAATGATAGGACTTTGCATGCTTCTAGTGAACCTGTTGATGACACACCTGATAATCCCAATGATATTTCTATTCTGATGCTAAAACACAATCGGGTAATGATCATTGATACGTCTCCAACGTATCTATAATTTATGAAGTATTCATGCTATTATATTATCAACCTTGGATGTTTTATATACATTTATATGCTATTTTATATGATTTTTGGGACTAACCTATTAACCTAGTGCCCAGTGCCAGTTTCTGTTTTTTCCTTGTTTTTGAGTTTTACAGAAAAGGAATATCAAACGGAGTCCAATTGACGTGCCAATTTTTGATGATTTTTTATGGACCAAAAGAACACCCCGGAGTAAAAGAGTTGGGCCAGGAGAGTCCCGGGGCATCCACGAGGGTGGGGCGCACCCACCCACCCCCCCCCCCACCCCCAGGCGTGTGGTCCTGCCTCGTGGACGCCTCGGGCACCTCCTTGACGTGAGACCGACGCCAAAAATTCCTATAAATACAGAAACCTCAGAAAATTAACCTAGATCAGGAGTTCCGCTGCCAGAAGCCTCTGTAGCCACCGAAAACCAATCTAGGCCCTCTCTGGCACCCTGCCGGAGGGGGCCGTCATCACCGGAGGGCATGGAGGACGATCCTGGAGAGGCCATCATCACCATGAAGTCCAAGGACCAGAGGGAGAACCTCTCCCCATATAGGGGGAGGCCATGGAGGAGGAAGCACAAGGGGGAGAACCTCTCCTCCTCTCTCTCGGTGGCACCGAAGTGCCATCGGGAGGGGAATCATCGCCGCGGTGATCGTCTTCATCAACATCACCATCATCATCATCACCCTCATCTCTGTTACGCAGTCCACTCTCCCGCACCCACCTGTAATCCCAACTTGAACATGGTGCTTTATGCCACATATTATGATCCAATGATGTGTTGCCATCATATGATGTTTTGAGTAGATATCTTTTGTCTTTGGGTTGATTGATGATCTAGATTGGTATGAGTTGTATGTTTTACTTTGATGCTGTCCTATGGTGCCCTCCGTGTCACGCAAGCGTGAGGGGTTCCCGCTGTAGGGTGTTGCAATACGTTCATGATTTGCTTATAGTGGGTTGGTGAGTGACTGAAACACAAACCCGAGTAAGGGGGTTGTTGCGTATGGAAATAAAGAGGACTTGATGCTTTAATGCTATGGTTCGGTTTTACCTTAATGATCTTTAGTAGTTGTGGATGCTTGCTAGAGTTCCAATCATAAGTGCATATGATCCAAGTAGAGAAAGTATGTTAGCTTATGCCTCTCCCTCATATGAAACTGCAATAGTGATTACCGGTCTTGTTAACGGTTGCCTAGGACAATTCCGCACACCGATCCACCATTATTCCACGCTCGCTATTTATAATATTTAGTAATATATTCTAACTTCATGATAATAGCACCTACTTTTATATTTTAGCTCTCCGATATCATACAAAGTTATCCTCTTCATACCCACAACCTAGTTTTATTTCTCGTTGCTAGTTGGAAGCAAAGTTTGGTGTACGTAGAGTCGTATCAGTGGCAGATAGGGCTTGAGAGAATATTGAACTTACCTTTAGCTCCTTGTGGGTTCGACACTCCATAATTATCACTTCCACCTTTGTGAATTGCTACGATGATTCCTTGCACTTGGGGATTATCAAGCTCTTTTCTGGCGCCGTTGCCGGGGAGCAATAGGATCGGGTTGATATTCTCGTGTGTGCTTGTTTGCTTTCTTCACTAAGTAGATTTTGTTTTTCCTTTTTGTTTCTGTTTATTTGTGGGTGAAACATACAAAAAAATCTAAAATAATGAAAATACCAAAAAAAATCACTTGCCTCTCATGCCTAAAAAGTTTTTCAAAAAGAGAAGTGATTGAAAAGTTATGCATTGAAGAAGTGAGGGTCGACCTTGAGCACTCGTGTTCACGCTCACGGAAACAATGTAGAATTTTTCATGGAAGTTTCTCTGTAAATAATTATCCCCTTATATATATATATATATATATATATATATATATATATATATATATATATATCCATTGTATTATTAAAATAATGTGCCAAGATTTGGTTTTAGGATGATTAGATTGCTTGTTTACTATGTGCAGAACAAAAACAGAAACTTTGGCTGTAGCGCGTGATTTTACATTTTTTTATTGGAAGGTCAAATGGGCCTGAAACTTTTTGTAAATTACTTCTGTATAAATTTTTCAAATTTTCAAATTTATTTCATAATTGTTGGAGATACATAAGTTTACTAAACCTTCAGATTACTAAAGATTGTCCTGTTTTAGACAGATTTTGTTTTTCGTGTGTTGTTTGCTTATTTTGATGAATCTATGGGTAGTATCAAGGGGTATGAACCATGATGAAGTTGGAATACAGTAGATATAGTTCTAATATGAAATTGGAATGAGTTTTCAACAGTACCTAAAGGTAGTGATTTGCTTTATTATACTAATAGATCTCACAAAGTTTTTGTTAAGTTTTTTGTGGATGAAGTGTTCGAAGAACGAGGAGTTACCGATGTGAGAAGAATAAAGAGAGGCAAGAGCTCAAGATTGGGGATTCCCAAGGCACCCCAATTAAATATTCTAAGGATACTCAAGCATCTAAGCTTGGGGATGCCCCGGTTGGCATCCCATCTTTCTTCTTCAACAATTATCGGTATACCTCGGTTTTTGTTTCGTTCACATGATTTGTGTTCTTTGTTTTTTTTGTTCTTCCTTTATGAACCATTCTAGTATGAGATATACCTTCATTGATTTATAGAATGCTTCATGTGCTTCACTTATATCTTTTAAGTATGATCTTATAGAATTGCTCTTTGTGCTTCACTTAAATCTTTTGAGTATGGTTTTATAGAATGCTTCATGTGCTTCACTTATACATTTTGAGCTTGGACATTGGCTAGTTTATATTAATTGTAGAAATCTCCATGAACTTCACTTATATATTTTGGAGTATGAATAATACTATCATCTAAAGCGGGTTTGGAAGAGTGTCGACTCTAGGAACTAGTGATCCCGCTATTCCGAATGAGAAGAACTTTGCTTATGTGGAGAGTAGAAAAATTTCTATGCTTGTAGATCATGAAAAGAATGCTTTATGTGATGGTTATATTGTTGAAATCATTCATGATGCTACTGAAAATTATTATGAGGGAGGAATACATGCTTGTAGGAGTGCAATAATATCAAGTTTTCTCTCTATGTGCTTAAAGTTTTGAAGTTATACTTGTTTTTTCCTTCCTATGCTAGTTGATTCTTGTTCCCATAAATTGTGTGCTCAGAAAATACCTAGGCATAGGAAGTGGGTTAGGTTTAAATGTGATAGTCATATTCTTCATGATGCTATCTTTATGTTCAAGTCTTATCTTTCATGTATGCATCATTGAAATCATCATGCCTGGCTAAAAGGCATTAAAGAAAAGTGCTTGTTGGGAGACAACCCAATATTTACCCTTACTTTTTTTGTGTGTTTACATGATTATAAGCTACTGTAGTAATCATGTTTTATAGCTTTGGTTTCAATAAAGTGCCAAGTAAGACCTTTGGGAAGACTTGGGTGAAAGTTAATGTGATCTTGCTGTAAAAAACAGAAACTTTGCGCTCACGAGATTAACTGCCGTTTTTACAGAAGAGTGCTTTGGTTTTGATTCTTTTTGCAGAAGATTAATAGACAAATTCCTCACGTCCAACAATTTATGTCATAATTTTTTGAGTAGCAGAAGTATGGTTAGTGTTCAGATCATTACAGACTGTTCTGTTTCTGACAGATTCTGTTTTCATTGCATAGTTTGCTTGTTTTCTAGTTTCTATAACTTATATTCCTCAATATAAATTATAGAAATGATATGGTACAGTAGGAATTGTGTGAGAACAATTATGATCTTTGTCTTTTACAGTACCAAGGTGAATGGTTTACTCTTTATCATACTAACCTATCTCACGAAGTTCCGTTAAGTTTTGTGTGATTGAAGTTTTCAAGCTTTGGGTGAGATATCGATATGAGGAGAATAAGGAGTGGAAAGACCCTAAGCTTGGGGATGCCCAAGGCACCCCAAGGTAATATTCAAGGAAGACTCAAGCGCCTAAGCTTGGGGATGCCCCGGAAGGCATCCCCTCTTTCGTCTTCAAAACTATCGGTATACCTTACTCGGAGCTATATTTTTATTCGTCACATGATATGTGTCTTGCTTGGAGCGTATTTTCAATTTTACTTGCTGTTTGAATAAAATCATTGGGTCTGAAATCTTAAATTAAAAAGAATCCTCCCATGGCTAGTTAATTATTTGACTACTCAGTGTCCTTCACTCATATCTTTTTGGGGTAGTTTGTCATTACTCACGTGCTTCACATATATCCTATGAGTAAATGGTTGAATGAATTGAATATCATAAATCTCAATTTATATATGTTTCATATCCTTATACCATGGGGAGTAATGACTTCACATAGAATAAGTATAGTTAGTAAACTTATTGAAAGTTAGCAAACGTAGAATTGGTCACTTGAACAATTCATGAAAGAATATTGAAGGAAGAGAGATTTCACATATAAATATAATATCTTGGACATCTTTTGTAATTGTGAGCACTCATTAAAATATGACATGCTAAAAGGTTGATGTCGGACAAGGAAGACAACGCAATGGGTTATGTTTTCTTATATCCGAAACAAAGTATATTGTCTTGGATCATCCAACATGTTGAGCTTGCTTTTCCCCCTCATGCTAGCCAAATTCTTTGCACCAAGTAGAGATACTACTTGTTCTTCCAAACATTCCTTAAACCATTTTTGCCATGAGAGTCCACCATACCTACCTATGGATTGAGTAAGATCATTCAAGTAAGTTGTCATAGGTGCATGCAAAAAAAATTGCCCTCTAAATATGTATGATCTATTAATGTGGAGAAAATAAGCTTTATACGATCTTGTGATGTGGAAGAAATAAAAGCGATGGACTACATAATAAAGGTCCATATCACAAGTGGCAATATAAAGTGGCGTTCTTTTGCATTAAGATTTTGTGCATCCAACCATAAAAGCGCATGACAACCTCTGCTTCCCTCTGCGAAGGGCCTATCTTTTACTTTTATCTTCTACCTTATGCAAGAGTCATGGTGATCTTCGCCTTTCCTTTTTACATTTTATCCTTTGGCAAGCACATTGTGTTGGAAAGATT
>NC_057800.1:35578183-35579036 GCF_018294505.1 Triticum aestivum | reverse complement strand
ATATATATATATATATATATATATATATATATATATATATATATATATATATATATATATCCAATTGGATGTAAGTTATCATGAACTATTATTGTTGACATTACCCTTGAGGTAAAAGGTTGGGAGGCGAATCTATAAGCCCCTATCTTTCTCTGTGTTCAATTTAAAACTTTGAACCCATAAATATCACGTGAGTGTTAGCAATTGTGAAAGATTAAATGATAGTTGAGTATGTGGAGTTTGCTAAACCAAAGCTTTGACCTAGACCCTTCCTGAAAATAAGATGAATTGCAATTGTTTGATGACTGAGAATATAGTTTGTTAGTTTCAAGAAAGTTTATGATCTATACTTTGACATGTAAATAGCTTGTTACTTGATCATGAAAAGTTTTATGAAGATGAGATACTGTTATGATATATAATGATGTTATAAAAAGTGATTGAAACTATCATTGATGAAACTTATGCACTTGCTAGTATTCACACTTCATAAATTATTTCTTTTATCATTTACCTACTCAAGGACGAGCAGGAATTAAGCTTGGGGATGTTGATACATCTCCAACGTATCTATAATTTATGAAGTATTCATGCTATTATATTATCAACCTTGGATGTTTTATATGCATTTATATGATATTTTATATGATTTTTGGGACTAACCTATTAACCTAGTGCCAGTGCCAGTTTCTGTTTTTTCCTTGTTTTTGAGTTTTACAGAAAAGGAATATCAAACGGAGTCCAATTGACGTGCCAATTTTTGAAGATTTTTTTATGGACCAAAAAAAGACCCCGAAGTAAAAGAGTTGGGCCAGGAGAGTCCCGGGGCATCCACGAGGGTGGGGGCGCCCCC
>NC_057800.1:35567595-35578030 GCF_018294505.1 Triticum aestivum | reverse complement strand
GGATGCCTCGGGCACCTCCTTGACGTGAGACTGACGCAAAAAATTCCTATAAATGCAGAAACCTTGGAAAATTAACCTAGATTGGGAGTTCCGCCGCCAGAAGCCTCCATAGCCACCGAAAACCATTGTAGGCCCTCTCTGGCACCCTGCCGGAGGGGGCCGTCATCACCGGTGGGCATGGAGGAGGATCCCGGAGGGGCCATCATCACCATGAAGGCCAAGGACCAGAGGGAGAACCTCTCCCCATCTAGGGGGGAGGCCATGGAGGAGGAAGCACAAGGGGGAGAACCTCTCCTCCTCTTTCTCGGTGGCACTGGAGTGCCATTGGGAGGGGAATCATCGCTGCGGTGATCGTCTTCATCAACATCACCATCATCATCATCATCACCCTCATCTCTTTTACGCGGTCCACTCTCCCGCACCCCGCTTTAATCCCTACTACTTGAACATGGTGCTTTATGCTACATATTATGATCCAATGATGTGTTGCCATCCTATGATGTTTTGAGTAGATATCTTTTCTCTTTGGGTTGATTGATGATCTAGATTGGTATGAGTTGTATGTTTTACTTTGATGCTGTCCTATGGTGCCCTCCATGTCGCGCAAGTGTGAGGGGTTCCCGCTGTAGGGTGTTGCAATACGTTCATGATTCGCTTATAGTAGGTTGGTGAGTGAGTAAAACACAAACCCGAGTAAGGGGGTTGTTGCGTATGGAAATAAAGAGGACTTGATGCTTTAATGCTATGGTTGGGTTTTACCTTAATGATCTTTAGTAGTTGTGGATGCTTGCTAGAGTTCCAATCATAATGTGCATATGATCCAAGTAGAGAAAGTATGTTAGCTTATGCCTCTCCCTCATATGAAACTGCAATAGTGATTACCGGTCTTGTTAATGATTGCCTAGGACAATTCCGCACACCGATCCACCATTATTGCACACTCGCTATTTATAATATTTAGTAATATATTCTAACTTCATGATAACAGCACCTACTTTTATATTTTAGCTCTTCGATATCATATAAAGTTATCCTCTTCATACCCACAACCTAGTTTTATTTCTCGTTGCTAGTTGGAAGCAAACGTTCGTTGTACGTAGAGTCGTATCAGTGGCATATAGGGCTTGAGAGAATATTGATCTTACCTTTAGCTCCTTGTGGGTTCAACACTCCATACTTATCACTTCCACCTTTGGAAATTGCTACGATGATTCCTGGCACTTGGGGATTATCAAGCATGAAACTAGTGATAATGTTAATAATGATGTTCATGTTGATGCTCAACCTAGCAATGACAATGGTGTAGAGATTGAACCTGTTGTTGATCTTGATAACCCACAATCAAAGAATCAACATTATGATAAGAGAGACTTTGTTGCTAGGAAGCACGGTAAAGAAAGAGAACCATGGGTTCAGAAACCCATGCCCTTTCCTCCTAAACCATCCAAGAAAAAGGATGATGAGGATTTTGAGCACTTTGCTGAAATGATTAGACCTATCTTTTTGCGTATGCGTTTGACTGATATGCTTAAAATGAATCCTTATGCTAAGTACATGAAAGATATTGTTACTAATAAAAGAAACATACCAGAAGCTGAAATTTCCACCATGCTTGCTAATTATACTTTTAAGGGTGGAATACCAAAGAAACTTGGAGATCCAGGAGTAACAACTATACCATGCTCCATTAAAAGAAACTATGTTAAAACTGCTTTATGTGATATTGGAGCCGGTGTTAGTGTTATGCCTCTCTCTTTAAATCGTAGACTTGATTTGAATAGGTTGACACCTACTGAAATATCTTTGCAAATGGCTGATAAATCAACTGCTATACCTGTCAGTATTTGTGAGGATGTGCCTGTTGTGGTTGCAAACATTACTATTTTAACAGACTTTGTTATTCTTGATATTCCCGAGGACGATAGTATGTATATTATTCTCAGAAGACCCTTTTTGAATACTGCAGGGGCTTTTATTGATTGCACCAAAGACAATGTCACTTTTCATGTTAATGGTAATGAGCATATGGTACACTTTCTGAGGAAACAACCTCAAGTCCACAGTATCAATTCTATTGGAAAATTTTCAACTATTACTATTGGAGGTTTTCAATTTCCTCTTCCTACTATCAAGAAGAAATATGATATTCTTATTGTTGGGGACATGCATATCCCCGTTGAGGTAACCTAGTGTCATTCGAAAATTCTCCGGTTCCATGTTAATCGGAATGAGTTTGTTAACAATACCTGATCAACCTTGTTAGTGGATTCCTTTTGATGAGCACGAGATGGATGAACTTAGAAAACACAACTCTCTGTACCCTCTTTCTACTTTCTGTTATTTATATGAAATAATGCAAAAATAGTATTTTTTTTGTTTGTTTTCTGAATTATCCATGCAATAAAAAATACCCCGAAAATAAAATTTCTCCAAATGCCCTGAAATTTAAATATGATTTTTTCTGGAATATTTGAGAATATCTGGCACTGAGAACACAACAGGGGAAGCAAGCACCTGGCCACGAGGGTCCAGGGCACGTCCACCCCCCTGTGTTGGGGAACGTAGTAATTTCAAAAAAAATCCTACGCACACACAAGATCATGGTGATGCATAGCAACGAGAGGGGAGAGTGTAATCTACGTACCCTTGTAGACCGACAGCGGAAGCGTTATGACAACGCGGTTGATGTAGTCGTACGTCTTCACGGCCCGACCGATCAAGCACCGAAACTACGGCACCTCCGAGTTCTAGCACACATTCAGCTCGATGACGATCCCCGGACTCCGATCCAACAAAGTGTCGGGGAAGAGTTCCGTCAGCACGACGGCGTGGTGACGATCTTGATGTTCTACTGTCGCAGGGCTTCGCCTAAGCACCTCTACAATATTATCGAGGACTATCACTACTAGGAAAAGGCATGCTAGTGGCGCACCGAATTTGCCTTCTAATGGCGCACTACCAGTGCGCCACTGGCATCACGCCATTAGAATTAAATTCTAATGGCGCACCACCGGTGCGCCATTAGTATCTGGTGTTCTAATGGCGCACCGCATAGTGCGCCATTAGTATAGCCTGCAGTGCGCCATTAGAATGCCTCCCAGGGGGCCATATGTACCCATGTGCTTTGGCATTCTAATGGTGCACCAGCTGTTAATGCGCCATTAGTGTGATGATCACATTGCGCCATTAGTGTCTTGTGTGGTGCGCCATTAGTATGAATATTAGGGTTTTTTTTTGCTTTTCTGATTTTTGCACATGTTACAAAATATATTAGTGGACAGAATATAGACAGTAGCACACAGCAACATCAGATTCATCGAATACAATAGAAGATTAGTCTCCGAATACAATTCATCATATTAGTCTCCGAATTCAAAAGACCGAACAAAGATAAAACATTACAAGTCTCAAGACCGCGAGTATCGAGTTTGCCTTCACATTACAAGTCGATATCGATCATCTAAACTACCATCACATAGAAGAGAGTTGTGGTCATCACGATGAGCATCATCGCGATCAAACTGGTCTTCATCCGGTTCCTCCAACGCTCCCTCCTCTCTCCCTCTAGATAGCGGGCGTATCTACATTCGGCCTCCGCCCTAGTAGTGTACCCTTTGTAACTGTTACCGCTGAAATGGTGAACCTGTCTTCGACACTCCTCCCAGTCGTCGTAGACTCCGGGAACCTTACCCTTGTACACGACATACGACGGCATATCTATGCACAAGCCAAACAACAGACAATACATAAGCAATATGTAAGTATGCAACAAAAGGATCGGAAGAGAAAAGCAAGACATTAATAGCACAATTCATGGTCCTACTAATAAATAGCATCAATTACATCTAAGTTGAACGACTGTCCAAACCAAAGAGACATACGAATCCATTAAAGTATAATTACAACATGAGCCAATCAATGTTTCAGAACTACACATCACTACTTTCTACTCGACTCATCGGACAGGAACGTGGATGAAGCCGCCGTCTGTCGTGATGGTCATGAAATCGCGGTCGTTGTCACCCTACATTTTTAGCATTTCATCTATCTCACTGTTGGACGGTTGATATCTGAGGAAGAACTACCCCGAGGTATGAAGGACATCTTGATGGATGATGTCCGCCAAACTCCGACTAGATGCGAAAGAATTCTTGTCTGAGGTCCGCGTCCTGGACTGCCGACAAGCTCGCGGCCCAATCTTTGAGATTATCTGGTAGCAGAAGTTGATGATGGTCCCTTACGATCACCCGCATGTGATGGAGGGCATAGTAGGCATCCTTCTGACCGCCAGGCGGTTGCTTGACACAGGGGAACGTCATATTGTGGGCGAACACGTTCTTGCCATACCTACGAATTGGCCTGGTGAAGGTGCCTCCAGATTTGGCGTAGCCGGGGAGAACATCATCAAGAACTTTCCTAATATTTTTGTAGTCTTTCTTCGACTGATGGTCCGAGTCGAAATACGTGGCCATGGAATATTTCGGGCTTAAGAGGATGAGTGTGCAATGTGTGTCACTACTCAAAACACGGAATGTTAGAAGAAAAAGAACGATCGAAATATAAGAAATCATATGTTATGGGGCGGTGAGGGGATGACTTACTCGGTAAAGTAAGGCACGAGGAAGTTATCCTTATCTGGGTTTGCCAGAATGACGCCTTCGAGGTATGAACTCGCGACTTGCCGGTCCCCAGCGCTGCCCAAGAGCTTGGCACACATGTAGAAGGGGTCGACCATCACAATGTCCGGGGTCTTGTCTCTAATGATCCACATCTCCATACTCAATGAAAATAGCCGAACGAAGGTGTAGTGCAGCGGATGAAGGTTAAACATAGCGAAGATGTCATCAAACCGCAGGATGATCATACCCCAGATGGTGCTATCGACAAAGCTCTTGCCCTCTGGCACCTTGGCCACGAAAACCGGGTATGCCACATCCTTCTCTCTAAGACGCCGCTTCTCCAAAGAAAGAACACTGTCGTGCAGACTCCGCATAGCACCGGTTGCAGCATTCAGCATATTTGGCGGTAGCATCGCCCTACCCGCCACATGCACCCTCCTCGAGATATCCTTAGGTGAAGGTGGCCCGTCCTGAGCACGGATCAAACTCGGTGCCGGCTGGCTCGCACCGGCGCCCTTGTTAGTCTTTTGTTTCCGTCCCTTCTTCTTGATCTCCTGTAATGGGACCGAGTTCTTCTCACAAACCGCCTTCTTGAGCGTGTTGGGGCTGATAATATTTCGCACCTCAGCTATCTGAGGCTCGGTGAAGGCGGGAGCTGGAGGCGTGTCCTGAGAACTGAACGCCAGATGACGCCTGTTGCAATTGGATTTCTCCGCCGTACCAGCTAGATCGCGGTCGTCTTGGTTGGGTTCTTGAGAAAGAGGCCCGCAGAACTCGTCAGCATACCCATGTTTGGCAAAGTAGTTATCAACTTTGGTAAATGTACCGTCGTCGTTGTCGCCGCCATCCGGATCCTGTGCCATAGGGCTGTACGGATCCTGTGCCATAGGGATGTCCGGCAGGTCCGGTAGCGTTGCGGCGTTCTTGCCATGGCTTGGCGCCGGCACGACTGGCGGTCTTGTCTGTGGTGTGGTGTCCCCCGCCCCCAAACGAATCTGGCTCTTCGGCCAAAGCAGGGGCCAGTTTACGCAGGTGCTGAGGGTCATCTCATCTTCTTCGTCGGCCCGAGCGGGTCGAATCGGAGGTAACAGCTCGTCGCAGCTTGGCAGCACCCGAACCACTTGAACCCTACACATTGTGGGTGGCATCGGATTACCGTGGAACATGGGGTTGCCCGGTTGAATGATTCTGCCCTTGGCGACATCGACCAACTCGGCACCCACGAAGTGCAGAAGAGTGCAAGGAACGTCGGCGGTGCCCTGCGAAAACATGTACAGGGCGTCAGGGATGCCCAGTCAAAGGCAAGGAGATGAATTCATCGGCCGAGAGGCTTAGTTACCGTGATGCCGTCGAGCTCGGCTAATGTCGAGGCACCACCAACGGCGGGCGTGCAACAGACGGAGGGGGCGCTTGCTGGCGAGGTGCCGGCCGGTGTACACCCGGGTGCATTAAGATCCAATGCCCGTGCCAGCGCCGGAGACACGAATACCGCCTCCGTCGGAGACACCAATGGCGCCGCCTCCGGAGACACCAATGGAGCCTCCTGCGCGCTGTGCGAGTTGCTGGCCGTGAAGCTGGGAACCGGTGGAGGCCCCTATTGGCCGCCCGTAATCCATGTCGTCAGCCTATGAATCAACGTAGGCACCATGGCATTGAGCGTCGTTCCAAGTTGTTGTTGCACTTGCTCTTGGACAAGCTTCGGAATCCGCGCCACTTGTGCCTTGAGTTCTTCAACCTCGCGCGTCTGGCTTTCCGAGCTGGTCTTTTTCTCCTTCCGCACACCAGTGGTATAGTATGACCCCCATTTTGTGGACAAGCCTTTGCCGGCCACACGACCAGCTGACGTCGGCTTAGTGAGCTTATCCTTGTTTTTCATTACGTTCAACGCCCTATTTAAAGGGGTGTCAAAAGGGGAGGTCTTAGACGACCCCGCGCTACTGCTTTCAGTGTCCTGCGAAAGGAACGTGAACCATTTAGAAATATTGGGGATTAATTAGAGTGCAACCATATGGAGCTAATTACACGAGGGTGTATTCCTTACCAGAAGAAGATCAAGCGCCCTGGTCTTCGGATCCGTGGTAAGCTCCTTTGTTATTGGGTCCTCCTTGTACCGGGCCCTGACATAGTTCCTGGTCTGCTTGTCACCGCTGTATTTCTCGAAGCGGGGCGGTAAGCCTTGCTCGGCACGCTCCGCGTCCTCCTTGTCCCATATAGGCTCCGCCACTCTGTAACCGCCGGGACCGAGTTTGTGTTCCCCTAAGTTCAACTCCCGCGTTTCTTTCCCCCACTGACTTGATGCGGAGGTTGCACTGCTCTCGCACTTGATCTTGAACTCCTTGTACTCATCTTCGCTCATCAAAGGATATTTCGCCTTGATCTTCTCATAACTATCACCTTTATCAATCATTCTCTTCACCGCGCTTTTCCAAGCAGACAGGGCCGTGCTCATCTTCGTGAGGGCGGCACTGTTCACTTTATTCCCTGAGAGGCGTGTGTTTTCAAATTCGGCGGGGAACTTGTATCGTTCGTGCAGCTTCGTGAAGAGGAGGTTGCGCAAATTCCCTCGGTCCTTATGCCTAAGGTTCTCGGTGTTGATCGAGACGGTGCTCCGAAGAATGCACCCGAGCTGAATCGAGTACCCCTTGACTATATGTTTGGGCTCCGTTGGATTCCCGTCGGAGTCCACTTGAGTGAATTCCTCCTTGACGGTGCAGAGTGCATTCGGGTGTCGGTCCTTCTTTTGCTTCTTCGGTTGGCTGCCATCTGTGTGTGCGCCGCCATCATCAGTGGTGGCATCCTCAGCGGCACCATCAGTGGTGTCATCCCCGACGCCACTAGGGGTTGTGTAATCAGGATCCGTGTCTTCCGCGGTGTCCTCATAGCGGTGAGGTTGTTCCTCCATCTCCTGGGACAGCTCCCAGAATTGCTTGCTGCCCGAACCACCGGCCTCATCGTTGTGGGCCATGTTTCGCTCTAAATAGGAAAAAAGTTTGGTCAAAAAGTTGGTTATTGTCAAGGAACAAGATCATGGTCTCATCATTTAGGGTTTGTCGACACCGAGGCACCCTAAAAGCCTAAGCTTTCATCATTTAGGGTTTGTCGACGCCGAGGCACCCTAAAAGCCTAAGCGTACATCATTTAGGTTCTCATCGACACCGAGGCATCCGGGGCAGCCAAGTTAAGTTTTCATCATTTAGGGTTTATCTATGCCGAGGCACCCTAGGTTGGGCCTAATCACTTGGCACTAATCACTTGGCTCTATTGCCACCTATGGTTTAATACATTAAGAATAAAGGGGCAGTTGATCCTACTTAATTAAGTACTAAGATACCCCGGCCCATGCATTAGTAGCAAGTACCTCACATGTCCGATTTTTAGCAAAGTCGTGCTAAAATTCACGGAAAATTTCAGCATGATCTTTGCTGAAAATAGGACATATGGAGTACCCGAATTTGCCGGAACGGAAGTTAATCGACATTCCGGCAAACTCAAGGGCCTCTCGGGGTACCTTCAAAATCATCACGACATGAAGGGCCTCTCAAGGGCCTCAAGCAGCATCGGCGTCTCACAAGTAATTCAGAGGCATCACAAGTAATTCAGAGCATCACAAGGCATTAGTAGTTCAGTACATGAACAAGTTTTACAAAGCACATCAATATGTTACAGCAAACAAAAGTTCTGAAATTTGTGTACCTAACTAAATTTTTAGTAACCGAATAAACTGAATTTTCAAAACTGCAAGAAGCAATTTAAAAAAATCCTCTCATCTCATATGAGGAGTGTTAATCCTAAGAGTAATAGTTTGTTGTCCCTGTCCATTTGTCCCTCCCCAACTAGATACTAGAGTAGCACTGTTGATGCCCTGTTCTTGCTGAACTTTCTGACAATATATACAACAACTTATCCTAAATGTGGCTAGGACTACAGATTTACAAATTAAAGGACACAAACTCAAGCAAGCTTCCTGAACAATACCCTGGCAGAAAACATAGGACAATCAATGAATTTATATAACCAATAAGAACAAGGGGATGATTTTAGCAAGTTAAGTGCAGCTCTAGCACCTGTGCATGAAATGTATCATGTATCAAACCATCAATTAGCTGCTGAAAAACATAAATGTACCATGTGAACATATAATACCTTCACGAGCGAACTCAATGAGTGTGAACCAACAGAGTGTGGGTCACCACAGATTGTGTAGTCAAAAACCTTCAGGACAGAGTGAAAATAGTTGCAATATGCTTGCAAGTAATTTGAGGAGGGAACTACACTGCACAAGAACTAAACTTTGGTTAACTGAATGCATTAGCTACTAAGATGTCCAGATTAACAAACTACAGTGCACAAATCTCCTGTCATCATCAGTAAGTTCACAAATCTGATTAGGTAATGTTCCACTGTGTAGTTGACAAACTATAGTTCACAAATCTGATTAGGTAATTTGATTAGGCCCCCCACGCTTCTGCAAACCAGCCCAGTGTTCCAACCAGTGAGAGACTTGAGTAATAACTTAGTCAATAATATACTATTCTTAAACATCAACCACAAGATAACTATAATATTAAGAGGTACTTTAATAAACCATAATTTTCTAAAATGACATCTAACTTGCAAAGCTTTGATCATCAGGTACATTGATCTAATGGTAAATTCACCACATGTAGTTAAAGTCCACACGCACTTATCTCTCTCCCCACTTTGAACCACGTCCTCACAGAGATATTGCAACTGCTGCTCAGCCAAATCACCCAACCTCCTCCTAATTTTGACATTATCCCAACAGCCCCCAATCACCTCTGCTACAGTAATATTAAAACTAGTGTTCGCATTATACAATCTATGGAACTTACTACACAGTACAACATTACCTAATCCATCATGGAGATTTGTGCACTGTAGTTTGTGCACAAATCTCCTGTCATCATCAGTAAGTTCACAAATCTGTCATCATCAGTAAGTTCACAGTACAGTGCACAAATCTGAACCTACGAACCTAGGAACATAGGAGAGGGAGGAAGGAGGAAGGAGAAGAGGTACCTGGGCGGGAGGACCGCGGCTGCAGCGGCAGCGGCTGGAGGACGGCGTCGTTGACGAACTCGAGGGCAGGGGCACCGGATTCTCCTCCCGTTGATGGGGAAGGGGAGGGGATGGAGGCAAACCCTAGCCGCCAAGCGCACGAGTGCTGCAGCTAGGTGGAGTAACCTCTGCCGGAGACGACAGAGCAGGTGGCCGGCGTCGTGGTTGGTGAGGAGAGCGCGAGGAAGAGAGCCTCGTGCGCGATGAGGAGGCGCAGCGTCGGCGTCGTGGGTCGGGAGGCGGCGCACGTAGGGGGAGGCGGCGCTCGAGGGGGAGGAAGGGCAGAGGGAGACGGCGGGGGCGCGTGGGCGGCTGCGGCGCCATGGGTCGGGGCAGCGGCGGCGGCGCGGTGGAGGGAGGGACGAGGGAGGGAGCGGCGCGGTGGAGGGATAGGAAGGACGAAGTGTCTGGCGAGGGCAGTAGGTGGTGTGGGGGGAGGGTTCTAATGGCGCACCTCCCCTCGGTGCGCCATTAGAATTTTGTTTTAATCTAGCCCACTAACCATATCTACAGCTTAACCCTATCTATAACAGAACCCACCCACTAGCCCGACTGGTCAGCACGCAGCACACACACCAGGAGGTCCTGGGTTTGATTCCCAGGCTCCCCAATATTTTTTATGCATTTTAAATGTTGTTTTTTATATTTATTTGTGTTTAAATATGTTCAAACTTGTTTAAATCATAACAGTAATATTTTTTATAAAAACAGTAATAATTTTTTTTTAAATATGTTCA
>NC_057800.1:35561540-35567231 GCF_018294505.1 Triticum aestivum | reverse complement strand
GGGGGAGGGTTGCGGTGGGTCGTCGGCGGCGGTGGAGCTAGCAGGGGAGGGTGCGGGTGGGATCGAGATGGAGGGGGATCGAGATCGAGATGGAGGGGGAATCGAGATCAAGATGGAGGGGGATCGAGATCAAGTGTCCTCATGAATTCAAAAAGTGCCCATGAAATTTAAAAATATTCTTGATATCAAAAAGTGCCCATGAAATACAATCGAGAAATGAAGACTATGATTTAAATACAATCGATCTTAGCTAGCTATCTGTTCACAATCTTCTTGCCCTTCTTTTTGCAAATGGAGTTCTTCTGTGGAATGGACGTCCTTTAGGTAGGGTGGTCCTGCTTCTTCTTGTGGTGTGTGCTGCTACTTCATCGTCCTCGTCATGTTCGATCTTCGGGTTGCCGTACTTGTCAAAGTCTTGCTCATTGGCTACTCCATCCATTCCGATGATCTTCCTTTTGCCTCTCCTCACGACAACACGACTGGGCTTTGATGGGTCGGTAATGAAGAAGCATTGGTCCACTTGGGAAGCCAGTACCCATGGCCCATTTTTTGCGGTGACGTTTGCGCCCACGATCTTGGATTTGGCTTCGGGTATAACCATGGTGGTGAAATACCGGTCTTCTTTTAGGACGCTCTTGGCCCATCTGACACGGAACATCGGGCCTTCTCTCCAGCGTAGCTCAGCTCCTAGATCTCCTCGATCCTTCCGTAGTATCTGTCCTTGTCGTTACCGGTGTAGGATTCCATCGTTACCCCGGAGTTCTGATAACCATCGCTCTTCATGTCCTTGTCCTCGGTGTAGAATGTGTAGCCGTTGATATCGTACGCCTCATAGGTCATCAGATTGTGCTCGGCGCCCTGTGACAAGGCGAATATGAGTTGTTCTTCCACGGAAGAATCTTCATGTAAAGGGTACGACAGAAGCTTCTGCTTGAACCAACGCGTGAAACATGAGTTGTGCTCTTTGAGTATATCTCCGTCCGTCCTTTGTTGGCCTCGGTCATTGTACGTCTTCTCAATAAAGGTTTTGTGCTCTACCACCCAAGGATCGACCACGTCTATGTGTTGTAGCGCGACGAGGTTTGCTCTTTCAAAGTCGGCGAGTCGACCCTCGAAGTCGACATACATTTCACGGCGACCTCGCGGTGACCCCATCCAGCGAGCCTGCCAAGGTGCCTGTTGACGGGAAGACCAACGGGGTTCTCGATGCCTAGATAATTTGTGCAGTAGGAGATGCACTCTTCGGTCAGAAAGCCCCTGGCTATTCTTCCCTCTGGATGTGACATGTTGCGAATGTATCCTTTGATGACACCATTCATCATTTCGAACGGCATCATGTTGTGCAGGAAAGTCGGCCCGAGTTGGATGATATCCTCCACGATATGGACCAGCAGATGCACCATAACGTCGAAGAATGCGGGCGGGAAGTACATCTCAAGCTCGCATAGTATCACCACGATCTCTTCCTGCAGCCTTCTGAGTTGCCTCACGCCAATCGACTTTCGAGAGATGACGTCGAAAAAGTTGCATAGGCCAAATAGCGTTTCACGGACGTGCACGTCCATGATCCCACGGATTGCAACTGGAAGTATCTGCGTCATCAGCACGCGACAGTCGTGAGACTTCATCCCGCTGAACTTCTGCTTCGCTGGGTCTAGGTATCTGCTTATCTTCCCCGCGTAACCGTAAGGAAGTTTTACTCCTAGGAGGCAGGTGAAAAACTGCTCGATCTCCTCCTGACTTAGAGTGAAGCACGCGGGAGGGTAGTCATTTCCGGTCTTCTTGGCCTTTTTGCCTTTGCGACGACTTTCTGTGTCCTGCTTCGCCTCATCATCATCATCATCATCATCATCATCATTAGCGTGAAGCTCCTGCCTGATGCCCGTTGATTTCAAGTCTGCCCTTGCTTTCGGCCCATCTTTGGTCCTCTCTGGCATGTTGAGCATGGTACCAAGTAGACTCTCGCACACATTCTTCGTGATATGCATGACATCAAGGCTGTGAGGCACACGGTGGATCTTCCAGTACGGCAAGTCCCAGAAAACAGACCTCGTTTTCCATACCTTCAGCAGCGGCTCTGGCGCCTTTCGCTTCTTTCCCGGCTCTGGCGCCTTTTGCTTCTTTCCCGGCAGTGGGCAGTCTTTCCAATTTTTCAACAGCTCGTCTATTTCCTCGCCGCTCCTCGTACACGGGCGTTTTCGGGGTTCGGTTTCACCATCGAACAGATCCTTGCGTTTCCTCCACGGGTCATCGTCGCGAAGCCACCTTTGATGTCCCATGAACACGGTTTTCGAAGACCTGGGATCTCTATCTAGCTGGTGATATGTTGTGTCATCCATGCACCTTACGCATCTAGAAAATCCGTGGACTACCTGCCCCGCGAGATATCCGTAACCGAGATAGTCGTGCACCGTCGTGAGCAGTGCGGCTCTCATAGGGAAATATTCTTTCTCTGCGGCGTCCCACGTATTGGCTGGCGTTTTCCACAGCGTGTCTAGCTCCTCCTTCAGCAGCCCCAGATACAGATTGATGTCGTTCCCTGGTTGTTTTGGCCCTTCAATTAGCATACTCATGTGAATGTACTTCCTCTTCATGCACAACCAGGGGGAAGGTTGTACATCCACACAAACACAGGCTAGGTGCTATGTGTGCTTCTCTGGCTGCCAAACGGATTAACTCCATCGGTGCTCGCGCCCAGCACGATGTTCCTTGGATCCTTCCCAAATTCTGGGTATTCATAGTTCAACGCTTGCCACTGGCTCGCATCCTTAGGGTGACTCAGCATCTTGTCTTTTTTATTTACCTCCGGCTCATTTCCGTCATCTTCCTGCTTCTTCTCCTCCCTATCCGCGTGCCAACGTAGGAGCTTTGCTACCTTAGGGTTCACGAAATACCGCTGCAGACGAGGAGTGATCGGAAAGTACCACACCGATTTTCGAGGAGCTTTCTTCCTCTTCTTGTATCGAGTGACGCGGCACACCGGACATATGGTAGACTCCGCGTGCTCGTCCCGATAAATGATACAATTGTTCATGCACACATGGTATTTCACGTGCGGTAAATCCAGAGGTGTGACGCCCCCGATTTAATCGTACACTAATCATACACACAAACGTGTACGATCAAAATCAGGGACTCACGGGAAGATATCACAACACAACTCTACAAATAAAATAAGTCATACAAGCATCATAATACAAGCCAGGGGCCTCGAGGGCTCGAATACAAGAGCTCGATCATAGACGAGTCAGCGGAGGCAACAATATCTGAGTACAGACATAAGTTAAACAAGTTTGCCTTAAGAAGGCTAGCACAAACTGGGATACAGATCGAAAGAGGCACAGGCCTCCTGCCTAGGATCCTACTAAACTACTCCTGGTCGTCGTCAGCGGGCAGCACGTAGTAGTAGGCACCTCCGGTGTAGTAGGAGTCGTCGTCGAAGGTGGCGTCTGGCTCCTGGGCTCCAACATCTGGTTGCGACAACCAGGTAGAAGGGATAGGGGGAAAAGAGGGAGAAAGCAACCGTGAGTACTCATCCAAAGTACTCGCAAGCAAGGAGCTATACTACATATGTATGCATTGGTATCAAATGGATTAAGGGAATCATATGTGGACTGAACTGCAGAAAGCCGGAATAAGGGGGGGATAGCTAGTCCTTTCGAAGACTATGCTTCCGGCAGCCTCCGTCTTGCAGCATGTAGAAGAGAGTAGACTGAAGTCCTCCAAGTAGCATCGCATAGCATAACCCTATCCGATGATCCTCCCCTCGCCGCCCTATGAGAGAGCGACTACCGGTTGTATCTGGCACATGGAAGCGTGTGTTTTATTAAGTATCCGATTCTAGTTGTCATAAGGTCAAGGTACAACTCCAAGTCGTCCTGTTACCGAAGATCATGGCTATTCGAATAGATTAACTTCCCTGCAGGGGTGCACCACATAACCCAACACGCTCGATCCCATTTGGCCGGACACACTTTTCTGGGTCATGCCCGGCCGCGGAAGATCAACACGTCGCAGCCCCACCTAGGCACAACAGAGAGGCCAGCACGCCGGTCTAAACCTAAGCGCACAGGGGTCTGGGCCCATCGCCCATAGCACACCTGCACGTTGCGTACGCGGCCAGAGAGCAGACCTAGCAACCTCCATAACAAAGGAAGTCACGTTACGCGGTCCAACCCGGCGCGCGCCGCTCAGTCGCTGGCGTCACGAAGTGCTTCGGCTGATACCACGACGTCGAGTGCCCATAACTGTCCCCGCGTAGATGGTTAGTGCGTATAGACCAAATGGCCAGACTCAGATCAAATACCCAGATCTCGTTAAGCGTGTTAAGTATCTGCGAACGCCGACCAGGGCCAGGCCACCTCTCTCCTAGGTGGCCTCAACCTGCCCTGTCGCTCCACCACAAAGTAACAGTCGGGGGCCGTCGGGAACCCAGGCCCACCACTACCTAGATGGAGCCACCTGCCCCTTCAGCCCCCATCTCCGAACAGTATCACAGGTAATGTAACTATGTAAAGTATATAGTATATGCCTGTGATCACCTCCCGAAGTGATCATGGCCCAGTAGTATAGCATGGCAGATGGACAAGAGTGTAGGGCCACTGATGGAACACTAGCATCCTATACTAAGTAGTAGGATAGCAGGTAATGGTAACAACAGTAGTAGCAAGGACAGGCTATGCATCAGGATAGGAATAACGGAAAGCAGTAACATGCTACACTACTCTAATGCAAGCAGTATAGAGAAAAGAGTAGGCGATATCTGGTGATCAAAGGGGGGGCTTGCCTGGTTGCTCTGGCAAGAGAGAGTGGTCGTCAACACCGTAGTCGTACTGGGTAGCAGCGGCATCGGTCTCGGTGTCTAGCGAGAGAAGAGGGGGAAGAAACAATAAATATAATGCAAACAAATGCATGATGATGCATGACATGACAAAGCATGATGCTAGGTGTGCCCTAACGCGGTACGAGGTGGTACCGGTGAAGGGGGAAAACATCCAGGAAAGTATCCCCGATGTTTCATGTTTTCAGGCAAAGGGGCCGGAGGGGGAAAGTTGCGTGTTCGCTATGCTAGGGATGCGTGGCAGATGAACGGGCTGCGTATTCGAATTCATCTTGTCGTTCTGAGCAACTTCCATGTACAAAGTTTTTTCATCCGAGCTACAGTTTATTTTATATTAATTTTCAAAGTTTTAGTTCATTTTTAGAATTATCAGAATTAATTTAATTAGGAAATGCCATTATGATGTCAGCATGACATCAGGGTGATGTCAGCAGTCAACAGTTAGTTGACTTGGTCAAACTGGCGCGTGGGTCCCACATGTCATGCGTACAATAACCTAATTAACCTATTAATCAGTTTAATTAGTTAATTAGGTACCTAAGGTTTAATTAGTTAAACTAAACAGGATTAATTAAGTTAATTAATTTAGTTAATTAATTAACATTTTTATTTATTTATTTTTAATTCATTATTTATTTATTTTTTTAACAGTTCTTAGGGGGCGTGGGGCCCCCATGTCATTGGCCCTAGGGGCCAAACGGGCGCGGGCGATGGGCGCTGGGCGCCAGCCCGATACGGTGCTGGGCCGTGGGTGTGCACCCGACTGGGCGCCGCGGGGCGG
Organism: Triticum aestivum; assembly: GCF_018294505.1. Lineage (NCBI taxonomy): Eukaryota > Viridiplantae > Streptophyta > Magnoliopsida > Poales > Poaceae > Triticum > Triticum aestivum. Next base: position 35,561,610 of record NC_057800.1, on the reverse strand, counting down.
TTGGCGGGCGCGGGCACCGGTGCGCCGGCGAGTGTGTCCGGCGGCGAGTCGGCGGATGAGCGGCGGCAGC
>NC_057800.1:35549495-35561075 GCF_018294505.1 Triticum aestivum | reverse complement strand
GTAGCGGGGCGCGGTCGTGCCGCGACAGCGGAGGGCAGAGCCGACACGGCCACAGCGCGATGGGGCAGAGGCTCGCGGCGCAGCTGGGTGGCGCAGGCGAGGCAGCGGGATCCAGGGGAGGCGAGGCGCAGCGAAGCGGGGAAAACGGGGCGGTGGCACAACGAGTGAGCGGCGCAGGCATGGCGTGTCGGCGCGGGGTAACGGGCGCGGCCAGACGGAGCGGCGCATGGCCAGGGCACGGCCCGACCGCGGTGAGCACGCACGAGGGGGTTGCGGGTGAGCGTGGCGACCTCGTTGACGAGCAGGGGAAAGGGAAGGACGAACGGGTCCTCACCGGAGTGGGAGAGTAGGGGGGCGTCGAGGTGCGTGGAGGCCGTTCAGGGAGGAGGACAGGGACGACAGGGCGACGACGGAGATGAGGTCGTCGACGGAGAGGACGGCGGCATCATGTTCGAGGAGGCAAGGTGCTCCGGCGAGGTAGGCGCCGAGAGAGTGGGCGAGGAGGCGACGCCGGCAGAGACCTCGGGCGATGGTGGACGGTGACGGGTAGCCGCAGGGCGTCGGGGGCGATGGTATCGGGGCCGATCCCGATCCAGTTCGATGGGGGAGGAGAAGGGGATCGTGGGGGGGGGGCAAGTGGGGTGTCGGCTAGGGTTGCGGGGGGTGAGGGGAGTGGATAAGGAGTGGGGTTTGGGCCGGCCGGTTGCTGCGCTGGCCGGCTGTGTGGCTAGTTGGGCCTCCTGGCCCAGGGGAGAGGGGGGTTCTCTTTCTATTTTTTTTTGTTCTTTTGTTTTCTTTTTTTAATCTTTTCTTTTATTTACTTTATTTGTTTCTGTTTTCTTTTTCTTATTTAATAGTTTATAGTTTTTGGAAAAAGTGAAACTCACCCCTCAATTAGATTTGTAAAGTCAACTGTTCTCACAAAAAGTTTGGGACAAAAGTAAAGTACCTTGTATTCTCTATTAATTAAAAAGACATTTAAGTTATTGTTTCGGTCATTGTTTTATTTATTTTAGTGCCTCTAATTATTTTATAATGATGTGGATCCTCCACCATAATTACTTATGATTTATCCGACACAACCCGATCAATTTAGTTTTAATATTTGAAAACCTTTGTTGTTTGCCTATTTTTGAATTTGAATTTTGAATCAGTTTTAAACTAACGCGAGATTAACAACAGTAACTGTGGTGACGTGGCATCGTTAACGTGGGATTACTGTAGCCTAATTATCCGGGCGTCACAATTCTCCTCCACTACAAGAAATCTCGTCCCGAGATTTAAGAGGTAGTGAAAGGGGGAAAGGTTTGGTAACGAATCTAGCGGGCCTTCTCATCCTGGCTTGCTCTTCTCGAAGAGGCCGGACCAATACATTGATGTATTCATTTCTCTGCTTCAGGTCATCATGATGAAGTCGGCGTCCTTTCTTCCGAGACTCCATCGTACTTATGAAAGAATAAAGGGTGGGCATACAGGGAGAGCAGACCTCTTCAAGGTCGACTATCTGGTCGATAACATCGAGGAAGGTGGTGAAAGTAACTCTCGAATTGAAACCTTAGAAAATATTGAGAGCAAGTTAAGAAGGTCTCATGAGAAGTAGGCAATTGTTCGGTGCTTGAAACAGGGCGTGAAAGGGGTTCAAAGCAACGAGAATAAGTATTGCGTCTGATACCGGAATGGATCACTAGGAAGTTGGCTCGCGAATTACATACGAAGCCAAACGCGAGAAATAATTTTTGCAACAGGGGTGTACAGGAGAGCCAGGTTTCAATCATGTGGAACTGTGGGTTATGGGCCCACCATGCGGGTTAAAAGTAGGAAGGGCGGTGACGTCTTGTATGACCATGTAGGCACCACATGTCAGCGGATAGCCTGTCAGTTATGTCGGCAACAATGTCGGTACCAAGGGCGAGGGACAAAGAGAAAGTTCTTGTCCATCGGTGGCTACCAGAATGTCATCAAGAATAGTAACAGGGTCTTGCTGACAGAATTTTACAACGAGGTGTTTACATAAGCAGGAGAATATTACTGCTTAGATCATATAGATCACAAGAAAGGTTAAACCAAACAATGGAAAGGAAAATATGATTATCAGATTAAACAGAACAATGGAAAGGAAAATGTGTTAAGACACATATTTCATGGGTATTTCCTTCCCAAGGACAAACAGAGCATGATATCCATGACATGATAGAAGTAGAAAACCATTTAGGTAAGGGGAAAGAAATTTCATGATATTACCCATATAACGGTGTTTGGATAATTGAGCAGGAAACATTTAGCATTGGGCTTCAAATGTTCCTGTTGAAAATAGGAGTACCATAGACATGCTTCGAGAGAGCATTGACATGGTATTCAAGCAAAGGTCAGACTTTGGGATACACAAAGGATCCATCAGAAACAACTTATAGAATAAGTCTTACGATTCCCTCATGGAAGAATCGCTAACCTTGCTAAAAAGGAAACTAGTTCATTCGGCCAGGTGTGCTAAGCATGACATCACCTTACCGGGCCGTATAAAGACCAACATTTATAACTCTTGGAAATATGTTCCAACCATCCTATCTGTCCGAAATTTAGGTCTATTGGTGTTAGGATACCTCAGACTCAGGATGCCTGAGAAGAAAAGGTGCAATACAATTGACGAGACGACATTGTAAGATTCTCGAGAAATGTACTATGGTAGCGAGTTCCGAAACAAGAGTTCATCATTAAATCAAGGAGTGGTGAGGAGGTGACTGATTGACTCAGCGATAATCCATTGACATTTCCAAAAAGGATGGATTTCCACAACTATGTGAACAAGGAGATAGCATTAGCCAGATCAAATGACTTAATGATGTATGCTGCAGGAGAACATACCCAATTAAACAAGGGTTGAAGGGTGCACTCAAAATATGGGTTGGGTTGCACGCCCAACGTCGGAATGGCGACTGAGCAACCAACACACTAAATGGGAATTATTGTCCAATAACTCTGAAGCAATAGGGTTGCTAGAGATATTAAATTTGCACAACGGAGTTCACTCAACACGGGGACCAAGAAAAGAATGGTGATGGTGAGAAGCATCACTGTATCACAAATTCTTAAGAGGTGGTGTAATTCTCACAATATTGATGACATAAGAGATGGTAATGTTCCGAGTAAAGAAGATCAATTGCTGGATAGCAAGGAACTCAAGGTATAACACAAAACACAAACAAGTTTGTGTTGGAGGGAAGGCAGTGGAGTGGTCGATGAGAACACCAATCATCGAGGGCAAGGATGGTCTTTCTCAACATAATTTCAATTGATATCCTGGAAGAGCTCAGAATGCTGATGATGATCACGACATAGCAGTCGGGAGATTTCAAGATGTAATCGGTCGGCGATGACATCAAGTCAAGGGAATGGTGAAGCGAAAGGTTATTTGAACCAAGGGTATGACATAAACTCGAAACCAAGTTTGTTGTTCAAGGAGAAATGATATGACGAGGAAGATGGACATAATCTTAGCTCATCGTCGAAAATTTTTCTACCGGGAGAAGGGCCAGGTAGCATAGTGAAAATTAGCACTATGATGATAGTCGATCAGGCTAGGATCGACATGCTCGAGTACAAACTCGTGAGTAAAGGAGATTACTAAGAGTTGTTTAATCGTGGTGCAGACACGAGTTAGTTATCGGTGTCCTCGAGTGACTAACAACTCGGAACCGGCAAACATTGGAATCGGTGAGAAATAATACTTAATGAAGGCTCATAATAATCAACATGGTTCGGTGATATTATCGAGATACCAGAGGGTAATACTCGGATGTAGAGCAACATAGAGGGTTGACAAGTGTATTGATCTTGCAAAGGACAAGTACTTTAACTTGTCCGAGAAAAGGAATCAAGGAATATCAATATGGTCGAAACCATAGTTGCAAGGGATCCAATTCAAAGACACCGAAAGAATTATCCAACTGATTAAAAGTTTTGCAAGAAGCTTCCATGATAAGTTCCACATCGGGTCCATGGGCATGAACACTAAGTTCAAGGTCGACTCCCACTTCGTTAATGCATAACATTTCATTCACTTCTTGTCTTCAAAGAAGTTGTAGTGTTGAAATTTTATCCGGCGAAGCACCAGAAGAGTATGACTCGAGAAAACTTTCGGGTTCACACGGTTTTTTGAGAAGGTATAGGTTCAACCCATCGGGGAATCTTAGAAACATATACCACAAGCTTCAAGAGTAAATATCACCAGCTCGAAAGCAGAGCATGGTAGGCCAAATCAAGGAATAGGATTTTCCAATGGCATTATGTATCAGGGAAAGAACTTCCAAAGTGGTAGAATATGAAGGACGTTGTCGGATAAAATCCAAATAGGATCTGATGGTCCTCAAGGGATCTGATGTAAGCATCAGTACTCAACCAGAGGAAGAAACCATGCAAAGGCATTGGATTATAGAAATAACTGACTAATCCAGAGCTCAAATGCAAAGGAATTATGATTTCCAAACCAAGGGATCAGAAGCAATGTTCTGATTAGGGATGGATAAGTTGAATAGCCTTAGGGGTACAATCGACGGCAATTGGATTGGTTGAGAACCAGCTCATGTTTAAAATGACGTCTGAGCCGGAAAGATAATTTAAAAGGATCAACTGATGATTGTGTGCATTCGCACTCATGTTGAATCAAAAGGATCAAAATGAAAGTGCCTAAGGATACTAATGAATACTGCCAGACATATGGAAAGCATCCATCATGCAAGCAGACAATTATTGCACAGTAATAAGCTACTAAGGATTTTTAGAGGATCGAATAGTATTTCGAAGACCATTGTGTAACACATGGACAACTGGGGGATGAGCGGATACTCGATAAGTACGAGAATTATCCGTAGGGGTATTCAGGTGACAAAGAACAGCAACGCAGTAGGCTCAAAGGATTATCAAAACATCGACGAGTATTTCGGGGTATCTTGTAATAACAAGACCAACTGGGGATGAATGTAAGAATAACAACTGCAAGTACTTATCCATAAGGGTTGACGGTGGAAGGGGAATTGCAAACGCGATGAACACAAGTTCTCGGGTTAATAGCGGAGAGTATCTTCAGGGTCTTCACGTGTAGTAGGCGATCAACAGTAAAAGGGGGCTCACCGGGTGAAAGTGACAACGAGATCCTAATGTTAGATTTAGCAAAATTCGTTTAACCCGAATAGAAGTGAGATCAGAGTCCCAGAGTATAGACGAGTAAAATATCCTAATACCACCCAATGGCGACGTGGGCCCGTAAGGCACACAGCCATGTTAGTAAAAGTTTTGTAATGACTAGACTCAACTTCGGCCAAGGAGTGTGGAAGGGGAATTCCTACAGGCAGTTGGCTCTGATACCAACTTGTGACGCCCCCGATTTAATCGTACACTAATCATACACGCAAACGTGTACGATCAAGATCAGGGACTCACGGGAAGATATCACAACATAACTCTGCAAATAAAATAAGTCATACAAGCATCATAATACAAGCCAGGGGCCTCGAGGGCTCGAATACAAGAGCTCGATCATAGACGAGTCAGCGGAAGCAACAATATCTGAGTACAGACATAAGTTAAACAAGTTTGCCTTAAGAAGGCTAGCACAAACTGGGATACAGATCGAAAGAGGCGCAGGCCTCCTGCCTGGGATCCTCCTAAACTACTCCTGGTTGTCGTCAGCGGGCAGCACGTAGTAGTAGGCACCTCCGGTGTAGTAGGAGTCGTCGTCGAAGGTGGCGTCTGGCTCCTGGGCTCCAACATCTGGTTGCGACAACCAGGTAGAAGGGATAGGGGGAAAAGAGGGAGAAAGCAACCGTGAGTACTCATCCAAAGTACTCGCAAGCAAGGAGCTATACTACATATGTATGCATTGGTATCAAATGGATTAAGGGAATCATATGTGGACTGAACTGCAGAAAGCCGGAATAAGGGGGGGATAGCTAGTCCTTTCGAAGACTACGCTTCTGGCAGCCTCCGTCTTGCAGCATGTAGAAGAGAGTAGACTGAAGTCCTCCAAGTAGCATCACATAGCATAATCCTAACCGATGATCCTCCCCTTGTCGCCCTGTGAGAGAGCGACCACCGCTTGTATCTGGCACTTGGAAGGGTGTGTTTTATTAAGTATCCGGTTCTAGTTGTCATAAGGTCAAGGTACAACTCCAAGTCGTCCTGTTACCGAAGATCACGGCTATTCGAATAGATTAACTTCCCTGCAGGGGTGCACCACATAACCCAACACACTCGATCCCATTTGGCCGGACACACTTTTTTGGGTCATGCCCGGCCGCGGAAGATCAACACGTCGCAGCCCCACCTAGGCACAATAGAGAGGCCAGCATGCGGTCTAAACCTAAGCGCACAGGGGTCTGGGCCCATCGCCCATAGCACACCTGCATGTTGCGTACGCGGCCGGAGAGCAGACCTAGCGACCTCCATTACAAAGGAAGTCATGTTACGCGGTCCAACCCAGTGCGCGCCGCTCAGTCGCTGGCGTCACGAAGTGCTTCGGCTGATACCACGACGTCGAGTGCCCATAACTGTCCCCGCGTAGATGGTTAGTGCGTATAGACCAAATGGCCAGACTCAGATCAAATACCCAGATCTCGTTAAGCGTGTTAAGTATTCGCGAACACCGACCAGGGCCAGGCCACCTCTCTCCTAGGTGGCCTCAACCTGCCCTGTCACTTCGCCACAAAGTTACAGTCGGGGGCCGTCGGGAACCCAGGCCCACCACTACCTGGATGGAGCCACCTGCCCCTTCAGCCCCCATCTCCGAACAGTATCACAGGTAATGTAACTGTGTAAAGTATATAGTATATGCCCGTGATCACCTCCCAAAGTGATCACGGCCCAGTAGTATAGCATGGCAGACGGACAAGAGTGTAGGGCCACTGATGGAACACTAGCATCCTATACTAAGCAGTAGGATAGCAGGTAATGGTAACAACAGTAGTAGTAAGGACAGGCTATGCATCAGGATAGGAATAACGGAAAGCAGTAAGATGCTACACTACTCTAATGCAAGCAGTATAGAGAAAAGAGTAGGCGATATCTGGTGATCAAAGGGGGGGCTTGCCTGGTTGCTCTGGCAAGAGAGAGTGGTCGTCAACACCGTAGTCGTACTGGGTAGCAGCGGCGTCGGTCTCGGTGTCTAGCGAGAGAAGAGGGGGAAGAAACAATAAATATAATGCAAACAAATGCATGACGATGCATGACATGACAAAGCGTGATGCTAGGTGTGCCTTAACGCAGTACGAGGTGGTACCGGTGAAGGGGGAAAACATCCAGGAAAGTATCCCGGATGTTTCACGTTTTCGGGCAAAGGGGCCGGAGGGGGAAAGTTGCGTGTTCGCTATGCTAGGAATGCATGGCGGATGAACGGGCTACGTATTCGAATTCGTCTTGTCGTTCTAAGCAACTTCCATGTACAAAGTTTTTTCATCCGAGCTACAGTTTCTTTTATATTAATTTTCAAAGTTTTAATTCATTTTTAGAATTATCAGAATTAATTTAATTAGGCAATGCCATTATGATGTCAGCATGACATCAGGGTGATGCCAGGAGTCAACAGTTAGTTGACTTGCTCAAACTGGCACGTGGGTCCCACATGTCATGGGTACAATAACCTAATTAACCTATTAATCAGTTTAATTAGTTAATTAGGTACCTAAGGTTTAATTAATTAAACTAAACAGGATTAATTAAGTTAATTAATTTAGTTAATTAATTAACATTTTTATTTACTTTTAATTTATTTATTTTTTATTCATTATTTATTTTTATTTTTAACAGTTCTTAGGGGGCATGGGGCCCCCATGTCATTGGCCCTAGGGGCCAAACGGGCGCGGGCGACGGGAGCTGGGCACCAGCCCGATACGGCGCTGGGCCGTGGGTGTGCAACCGACTGGGCGCCGCGGGGCGGTTGGCGGGCGCGGGCACCGGCGTGCCGGCGAGTGTGTCTGGCGGCGAGTCGGCGGATGAGCAGCGGCAGCGGCAACAGTGGAGCGGGGCGCGGTCGTGCCGTGACAGCGGAGGGCGGATCCGACACGGCCACAGCGCGATGGGGCAGAAGCTCGCGGCGCAGCTGGGTGGCGCAGGCGAGGCAGCGGGATCCAGGGGAGGCGAGGCGCAGCGATGCGGGGAAAACGGGGCGGTGGCACGGCGAGCGAGCGGCGCAGGCATGGCGCGTCGGCGCGGGGTCACGGGCGCGGCCAGACGGAGCGGTGCACGGCCAGGGCACGGCCCGACCGCGGTGAGCACGCACGAGGGGGTTGCGGGTGAGCGTGGCGACCTCGTTGATGAGCAGGGGAAAGGGGAGGACGAACGGGTCCTCACCGGCGTTGGTGAGCAGGGGGCGTCGAGGTGCGTGGAGGCCGTTCAGGGAGGAGGACGGGGACGACAGGGCGACGACGGAGACGAGGTCGTCGACGGAGAGGACGGCGGCATCATGGTCGAGGCGGCAAGGTGCTCCGGCGAGCTAGGCACCGAGAGAGTGGGCGAGGAGGCGACGCCGGCGGAGACCTCGGGCGATGGTGGACGGCGACGGGTAGCCGCAGGGCGTCGGGGCCGATCCCGATCCAGTTCGATGGGGGAGGAGAAGGGGATCGTGGGGGGGCAAGTGGGGTGTCGGCTAGGGTTGCGGGGGGTGAGGGGAGTGGATAAGGAGTGGGGTTTGGGCCGGCCGATTGCTGGGCTGGCCGGCTGTGTGGCTAGTTGGGCCTCCTGGCCCAGGGGAGAGGGGGGGTTCTCTTTCTTATTTTTTTATTTTCTTTATTTGTTTCTGTTTTCTTTTATTTACTTTATTTGTTTCTGTTTTCTTTTTCTTATTTAATAGTTTATAGTTTTTAGAAAAAGTGAAACTCACCCCTCAATTAGATTTGTAAAGTCAACTGTTCTCACAAAAAGTTTGGGACAAAAGTAAAGTACCTTGTATTCTCTATTAATTAAAAAGACATTTAAGTTATTGTTTCGGTCATTGTTTTATTTATTTTAGTGCCTCTAATTATTTTATAATGATGTGGATCCTCCACCATAATTACTTATGATTTATCCGACACAACCCGATCAATTTAGTTTTAATATTTGAAAACGTTTGTTGTTTGCCTATTTTTGAATTTGAATTTCGAATCAGTTTTGAACTAACGCGAGATTAACAACAGTAACTGTGGTGATGTGGCATCGTTAATGTGGGAGTACCCGAATTTGCCGGAACAGAAGTTAATCGACATTACGGCAAACTCAAGGGCCTCTCGGGGTACCTTCAAAATCATCACGACACGAAGGGCCTCTCAAGGGCCTCAAGCAGCATCGGCGTCTCACAAGTAATTCAGCGGCATCACAAGTAATTCAGGGCATCACAAGGCATTAGTAGTTCAGTACATGAACAAGTTTTACAAAGCACATCAATATGTTACAGCAAACAAAAGTTCTGAAATTTGTGTGCCTAACTGAATTTTTAGTAACCGAATAAACTGAATTTTCAAAACTGCAAGAAGCAATTTAAAAAAAATCCTCTCATCTCATATGAGGAGTGTTAATCCTAAGAGTACTAGTTTGTTGTCCCTGTCCATTTGTCCCTCCCCAACTAGATACTAGAGTAGCACTGTTGATGCCCTGTTCTTGCTGAACTTTCTGACAGTATATACAACAACTTATCCTAAATGTGGCTAGAACTGCAGATTTACAAATTAAAGGACACAAACTCAAGCAAGCTTCCCGAACAATACCCTGACAGAAAACATAGGACAATCAATGAATTTATATAACCAGTAAGAACAAGGGGATGATTTTAGCAAGTTAAGTGCAGCTCTAGCACCTGTGAATGAAATGTATCATGTATCAAACCATCAATTAGCTGCTGAAAAACATAAATGTACCATGTGAACATATAATACCTTCACGAGCGAACTCAATGAGTGTGAACCAACAGAGTGTGGGTCACCACAGATTGTGTAGTCAAAAACCTTCAGGACAGAGTGAAAATAGTTACAATATGCTTGCAAGTAATTTGAGGAGGGAACTACACTACACAAGAACTAAACTTTGGTTAACTGAATGCATTAGCTACTAAGATGTCCAGATTAACAAACTACAGTGCACAAATCTCCTGTCATCATCAGTAAGTTCACAAATCTGATTAGGTAATGTTCCACTGTGTAGTTGACAAACTATAGTTCACAAATCTGATTAGGTAATTTGATTAGGCCCCCCACGCTTCTGCAAACCAGCCCAGGGTTCCAACCAGTGAGAGACTTGAGTAATAACTTAGTCAATAATATACTATTCTTAAACATCAACCACAAGATAACTGTAATCTTAAGAGGTACTTTAATAAACCATAATTTTCTAAAATGGCATCTAACTTGCAAAGCTTTGATCATCGGGTACATTGATCTAATGGTAAATTCACCACATGTAGTTAAAGTTCACACGCACTTATCTCTCTCCTCACTTTGAACCACGTCCTCACAGAGATATTGCAACTGCTGCTCAGCCAAATCACCCAACCTCCTCCTAATTTTGACATTATCCCAACAACCCCTAATCACCTCTGCTAGAGTAATATTAAAACTAGTGTTAGCATTATACAATCTATGGAACTTACTACACAGTGCAACATTACCTAATCCATCATGGAGATTTGTGCACTGTAGTTTGTGCACAATTCTCCTGTCATCATCAGTAAGTTCACAAATCTGTCATCATCAGTAAGTTCACAGTGGAACATCATCTATAGTGCACAAATCTGAACCTACGAATCTAGGAACACAGGAGAGGGAGGAAGGAGGAAGGAGGAGAGGTACCTGGGCGGGAAGACGGCGGCTGCGGCGGCAGCGGCTGGAGGACGGCGTCGTCGACGAACTCGAGGGCAGGGGCACCGGATGCTCCTCTCGTTGATGGGGAAGGGGAGGGGTTGGAGGCAAACCCTAGCCGCCAAGCGCATGAGTGCTGCAGCTAGGTGGAGTAACCTCTGCCGGAGACGACGGAGCAGGTGGCCGGCGTCGTGGTTGGTGAGGAGAGCGCGAGGAAGAGCGCCTCGTGCACGATGAGGAGGCGCGGCGTCGGCGTCGTGGGTTGGGAGGCAGCGCACGTAGGGGGAGGCGGCGCTCGAGGGGGAGAAGGGAAGAGGGAGACTGCGAGGGCGCGTGGGCGGCTGTGGCGCCGTGGGTCGGGGCAGCGGCGGCGGCGCGGTGGAGGGAGGGACGAGGGAGGGAGCGGCGCGGTGGAGGGATAGGAAGGACGAAGTGTCTGGCGGGGGCAGTAGGTGGAGTGGGGGGAGGGTTCTAATGGCGCACCTCCCCTCGGTGCGCCATTAGAATTTTGTTTTAATCTGGCCCACTAACCATATCTACAGCCTAACCCTATCTATAACAGAACCCACCCACTAGCTCGACTGGTCAGCACGCAGCACACACACCAGGAGGTCTTGGGTTTGATTCCCAGGCTCCCCAATATTTTTTTTATGCATTTTAAATGTTGTTTTTTATATTTATTTGTGTTTAAATATGTTCAAACTTGTTTAAATCATAACAGTAATATTTTTTATAAAAACAGTAATAATTTTTTTAAAAATAT